>NC_092875.1:392808831-392986331 GCF_028372415.1 Notamacropus eugenii
TGCATGATTAAAGTGATTGTTAACCCCTCAAAAGTTGCCTTTCCTTTTATGAATGAAGATCTAAAAACCTATGATAGCAGGTCCCCCTGTGTATGTTGGTGTGCTTATTGATACACAAGGCTAGTGGAGGTGATGAAATTCCAGCTGATCTATTTAAATCCTAAAAGATGATTCTGTTAAAGTGCTATACTCAATATACTAACAAATTTGGAAAACTCAACAGTGGTCGCTGGATCAGAAAAGATCAGTTTATGTCTCAATCTAAAGAAGGGTAATTCCTAAGAATGTTCAAAGTACCAAGCGGTTGTTCTCAGTTTATATGACAACAAGGTTATGCTTGAGATTCTGCAAGCTAGGATTCAGTAATTTGTGAACTGAGAATTAAAAGATCAGGCTGATCTTTGAAGGGCAGAGACATTAGAGACCAAATTGTCAATATTCACTGGATTATAGAGAAATCAAGAGACTTCCAGAAAAAAAAAAATCTACTTCTGCTTCACTGACTACACTAAAGCCTTGGCCTGTGTGGATCACAGCAAAATATAGCAGTCCTCAAAGCGATCACAGTACCAGATTATCTTGTCTCCTGAGGAACCTATATCCAGGCCAAGAAGCAACACTTAGAACAGAACATGGAACAACTGATTGATTTGAGATTTAAGGAGTACAACGAGATATAATACAATATAATAAAATGTCTTCTTATTTCCTTAACTTACATGCAGAGTACATCTTGTGAAATGCCAGGCTGGATGAATAAAAAGCTGGAATTAAGATTTCTGGGAGAAACATCAATAATCTCAGATATGCAGATCATACCACTCTGATGGCAGAAAACGAAGAAGAAATTAAAAACCTCATGATGAGGATGAAAGAGGAGAGTGTAAATGCTAGCTTGAAACTTAACATCAAAAAAAAAAAAACCCACTAAGTTCTTGGCAATTGGTCCCATCACCTCCTGGCAAATAGAGGGAAAAAAATGAAAGCAGTGTTAAATTTTCTATTCTTGGGATCAAATATCACTGCAGATGGTGAATGCAGCCATGAAATTAAAAGACACTTGCACCTTGGAAGGGAAGCTATGGCAAATTTGGAGAGCATACTAAAATGCAGAGGTATCCCCTTGCCAGCAAAAATCTATATTGTCGAAACTATAACTTTTTTCCAGTTGTAATGTTTGGCTGTGAGTTGGACTACAAGGAAAGTTGAGCAACACAGAATTAAGGCTTTCAAACTGCAGCGTTGAAGACATATCTTGGACAGAAAGGAGGTCAAATTAGTCAATACTTAAACTTCAGGCTGTTCTCCAGGAGGTCAAATGCTGACAATGAAGCCTAAATACTTTGGCCACAAAATGAGAAGACAGAACTCATTGGAAATAACTCTCATTTGGGGAAAGATTGAAGGCAAAAAGAAAGGGAAATGGCAAAGCATAAGATGATGGATAGATAGCATCATGGAAATAATCAACCAGAATGTAGACAGACTTCAAGAGACAGTGTAAAATAAAAAGGCCTGGGTGAATTTGGTCCATAGTATACAAAGAATCTGACAAGATTCCATGAGTGCATAATAACAACAGTGACCTTGACAAATCACTTAAATCTACTCTGACTCCATTTCCTCATCTGTAAAATGGGAACAAAATTACTTGTGGTCTCTCACAAATTCCTGTGAGTCTTGAATTATTCAAAAAATGTTTTATAATATTTATTACATATATAATCTATGCCTCATATTATTAAATTGGCTATAGGGATTTGGGAATCATCTCTACTACATCCAAAGTTTTCAGTTAGTTTTAGAATCAGCTATTCTTTGTATCTCTATGTTGTCTCTGTCAGTCATCTCCACTCACAACTATGCATATGATTGCCAAATCTACATCTACTCCTAGCCTCTCCCCTCAACTTGCATTTCTGAATACTTGCTGGATGTATGTACCTGGAAGCTTCCTGAAATGCCTTACTGTCTCCCTGAACACCTTATGTTCTCAAAAAATCCCAAATCCAATTCATTGTTTTTGTATAACAATTACAACACCTCCTAAATCCATCTCACTTTTCCTTTATTGTATCATTACCTTCCCATTTACCTGAATGAAAACTTAAGGGTCTTTCTTGATTCTTCCCTCTCACTCATCATAAACATCCAATGTCTTGTGCAGGCCTTTCAATTGCACTTCTTTTGCACATATCTGCATGTGTCTCTATCTCTCTCCATCACACACA
Source organism: Notamacropus eugenii (assembly GCF_028372415.1). NCBI lineage: Eukaryota > Metazoa > Chordata > Mammalia > Diprotodontia > Macropodidae > Notamacropus > Notamacropus eugenii. The sequence continues at coordinate 392,811,063 of NC_092875.1, forward strand.
CACACACACACACACACACACACACACACACACACATGCATACACACATACATTATCCTTAACCATAAGGCTTATGCATGCACACTGCTATCTCCTTTCAGGTCTTGGTTGTAATACCATAATAGTTCAAGTCCTCAATAATTCTGCCCTTAAATATTCCTAACTGGTCTCTAAGTCATCTTTCTGTCTTGGTTCCAACACAGCTTAAACAGTTTCAGAAAACCAATCATCTTAACACAGAGGCCTAGTTGTATAGCTCCATTATTTGACAATCTTCAATTCCTCTCCATTGCTAAATGAATACTTTTCAAATCCCTTATCCTGGAATTCAAAGCCTTCCACATAATCTAACAGCAATCTACCCTTCTAGTTCCTATTTTACAGCCATTCTCTTTCATGTACTTTATATGCCTATCAAATTGGACTGCTTGCTCTTCTCTGGAAAAATCGTACTGATTCCTCCTTCAGTGCTTTCTTCTTTTTTTTTTACATTATCTTCTATAGCTAGAACATCCTTAATTTAATTTTTCCCAGTAAAAGTTTTTCCTGTCCTTCAAGACTAACCTCACTTGTTACTTCCTCCATGCAGAATCTACTGTCTCCCAGAGCTAGGAGTAAACTCTCCCTCCTTACAATTCATAGGTGAGATTGTTTCCCCCCTTTCCTATGTCCTTATTGCATTCTAATTGGTATTGAAGTTATTTATAAACACGTTCTATTTCTCTTATTACATTTTAAATTCCTCAAGGACAGACACCATGTATTTTTCATTTTATATTTCACAGCACCCAATGTAGTATATTATTCTTGTTACTATTGCTTTTTTTAACTCCTCGGTATAGTTTTTATAATAATTCTCTGTGGAGGAATGTAGGTTTTAGGGAATAGGGAAATGATGAACGCCAGACCAATAATTTCATCCATGTTGGCTGGCAACTTGCAGTGTGAACACTCCTTCCATCAACATAGTTTGGCACTCTTTCTTTAACTTAGAATCCTATAAAGTTACCTTGGCAAGTTCCAATTAACCTGGGAACACGAACAGGAAGCTCACATCTCACACATAACCCCAAAAGACCAATCGAAACAAACAAACAAACAAAAACAAGTTTTTCTATGTAGTCTAGAACTATAGAAAAAGACAACCAAAAATCAGAAGAGATATGAAGAGGAGACACATTAGGAAAGCCAGTGAAAACACATATAAATTTAGAATCATTGAGGAGAAAAATGTCATACCAAGGAAGTGAGCCAAAAATACCACAAATGAATCTGACATCATTCAGAGCTGTCCATGTGGTTTTCAAGACACAGCAAGCTCTGCTAATCAAATAGCTGACACTAGATCCTAGCCTGGACTTCCAGAATCAAAGCAGGGGACAAAATCAGCCTCTGCACATCAATGTGTAAGGAGATGGGCCTCAGCCATTACTCCTTAGAGCACAGGGGTTCCTAGCAGAAAAGTGAGTCTATTCAGCCTGACTGCTAGCTCCAGACTGGGAGAAAGGTACTGTACATCTGTTCTGAGACCAGGGCAATATGATTCCCATTATTCCCCTGGAGTCTGTCAAAGCCCCAGCAGATAATGAAGTCAGTTCTTTAATGAATCATGCAAGTACATGAAGGCAGGTAAGAGTTGAGGCCAGAAGCCACTAGGTACTGACATTTACCTAATAAAGAAACCAAAGATTGAAGCAGATAGAGAGACCTAATATCAGCCACTATAACCAGACAAAAAGCAGTATTGTCAACAATCTGAATCACAAAGGGGGACAGGACCAAATAAAGCCTGTCCAAGCCATGCAGGAAATTTGGATATGATTAGTTAGACAACATTAATGTGGAAGAAATTAATTCCCTCAATAGATGTTCAGAATTTTTAGCTATTATAACTCTCTCGTAATTAGTAAATGATAATAAAAAGAAATGTGCATACTTTTTTACAGCTGTGTGTGGTATCTTTACAAAAATTGCCCATGACAAAGGGCACAGAATATCACAGAGAAGTGAAGAAAATCAGAAAAATTAGCTGCAACATCTATAGAGAGCATTGCAATAAAAACTAATTAATAAATGGTCCCTGAGGAAATGATTCAAAGTTAAATGAAGAAAAATAGTTTAATCTTAAAGAATGTATTGTTTAAAAAGCAAGTCAAAAAAACACATAATTTCAAAGGAGAAGTCAAGAAGGCAGAGTAGAAAGACACACATACTCTAGCTTTCCTCCCACAGCCCATAAAATACCTGTAAAGAAAGACTCTCTGCAAATTCTAGAGCAACAGAAGGCACAAAACAATGGAGTGGAGGAGATTTCCAGCCCCAGGTGACCTGGAAGGCCAACAGGAAAGGTTTGTTGCACTGGATACAGAGTGGAACATAGCCCCTCCTTAGCTGAGCAGCACCAGGAAGAGCAGAACTGGAGCAGGCTTCAGGACAAAATCCCTGGCGGCAACAGCGGTTCCCAGATCCCTCAATCCAGAGGAGCCAAAGGTCAGTGATAGGGCTTTTTCACCTCTGTGACAAGGGAACAGGGTCTTACCCTACCCCCTACCCTGGGTAGTGGCTATGGCGGGCAGCAGCAGTGGACAGCTGCAGCTACTGGTGCCCGCAGCAGGCAGGCAGCAGTCAGCATCCATTGGTCCATTGTTCCACTGATGGAGCACTCAGCTTAAAGCCCTGGGGGAATTGAACAACTGATCTGAATGTCAGCTCTGAGCATGGTCCTGGGAAGTGGAAGAGTTGGAGGCCCTTAAGGAGTAAACTCCTCTCCCTTGATTGTGTCACCTTGGAGGAACTGAGAACTTACAGGTCCACAGATTATACCCTACTTTTGATAAAGGACCCAAAAGTCAAGTAAGTGGTTGGTAAAATTGTCCAAAAAAGGAAAAAAAAATAGACTATATAAGGATACTTTCTTGGTGAACAGGTATTCTCTCCCTTCCTTTCAGATTAGGAAGAATAATGCTTACCATCAACAAAAGACACAGAAGTCAAGGCTTCTGTATCCCAAACATCCAGAATAAATATTCCATGGGCTCAGACCATGGAAGAGCTCAAAAAGGATTTTGAAAATCAATTTAGAGAGGTGGATGAAAAACTGGGAAGAGAAATGAGAGAGATGCAAGAAAAGCATGAAAAGCAGGTTAACACCTTGCTAAAGGAGACCCAAAAAAATGTTGAAGAAAATAACACCTTGAAAAATAGGCTAACTCAACTGGCAAAAGAGGTTCAAAAAGCCAATGAGGAGAAGAATGCTTTCAAAAGCAGAATTAGCCAAATGGAAAAGGAGGTTCAAAAGCTCACTGAAGAGAATAGTTCTTTCAAAATTAGAATGGAACAGATGGAGGCTAATGACTTTATGAGAAACCAAGAAATCACAAAACAAAACCAAAAGAATGAAAAAAATGGAAGAGAATGTGAAATATCTCATTGGAAAAACAACTGATCTGGAAAATAGATCTAGGAGAGAGAATTTAAAAATTATGGGACTACTTGAAAGTCATGATCTAAAAAAGAGCCTAGACATCGTCTTTCATGAAATTATCAAAGAGAAATGCCCTGATAGTCTAAAACCAGAGGGCAAACTATATATTGAAAGAATACACCAATTACCTCTTCAAAAGAAATCCAAAAAAAGAAACTCCTAGGAATATTGTAGCCAAATTTCAGAGTTCCCAGGTCAAGGAGAAAATATTGCAAGCAGCTAGAAAGAAACAATTTGAGTATTGTGGAAATACTATCAGGATAACATAAGATCTAGCAGCTACTACATAAAGGGATGGAAGGGGTTGGAAAATGATACTCCAGAAGTTGAAGGAACTAGGATTAAAACCAAGAAGCATCTACCCAGCAAAACTGAGTGTAATACTTCAGGGGAAAAAATGATCATTCAATGAAATAGAAAACTTTCAAGCATTGTTGATGAAAAGACCAGAGCTGAAAAGAAAATTTGACTTTCAAACAGAAGAATCAAGAGAAACATGAAAATGTAAACAGGAAAGAGAAATCACAAGGGACTTACTAAAGTTGAACTCTTTACATTCCTAAATGGAAAGATAATATTTATAAGTCTTGAAACTTTTCCCAGTATCTGAGTAGTTGAAAGGATTACACACACACACACACACACACACACACACACACACACACACACAGAGAGAGAGAGACAGAGAGACAGAGAGACAGACAGAGAGACAGACAGAGAGAGAGAGAGAGAGAGAGAGAGAGAGAGACAGACAGAGAGAGAGAGAGAGAGATGGAAAGACAGGGAGCACACAGTGAGTTGAATAGGAAGGGATCATATAAAAAAAATAAAATTAAGGGGTGAGAGAGGAATGTATTGGGAGGAGAAAGGGAGAAATGGAATGGGGCAAATTATCTCTCAGAGAAGAGGCAAGAAAAAGCTTTTCCAATAGAGAGGAAAAGGGGGGAGTTGAGAGGGGAAGAATGAAGCTTACTTTCATCACATTTGGCTCAAGGAAGGAATAACATGCACACTTAATCTGGTACGAAAATCTATCTTACACTACAGGAAAGTACAGGATAAGCAGGGTGGGGGTGATGGGAGGGAGGGTAAATGGGAGGAGGGAGTAATTAGAAGCAAACACTTTTGGGGAGGGACAAGGTCAAAAGAGAGAATAGAAGAAATGGGGGGGCAGGATAGGATGGAGGGAAATATAGTTAGTTTTACACAACATGACTATTATGGAAGTCATTTTCAAAATTACACATATATAACCTATATTGAATTGCTTGCCTTCTCAGTGGGGATGGGTGGGGAGGGAGGAAGGAAGAGAAGTTGGAACTTAAAGTTTTAGGAAGAAATGTTGAGAATTATTTTCACGTGCAACTGGGAAGTAAGAAATACAGGTAATGGGATATAGAAATTTATCTTTCCCTATAGGACAAGAGAGAAGATGGGGATAAAGGAAGGGAGGGTGGTTAGTAGTGACAGCACATTGGTAGAAGGAACAATCAGAGAGCAAGGCATTTTGCGGTGGGGGGGGGAGAGTTGGGGAGAAATTTTGGAACTCAAAATTTTGTGCAAAAGAATGTTGAAAACTTAAAATAAATAAATAGATTTAAAATCTATATGATTTCATTAAAGAAAACTTCAACAATAAAATTGTCTAAAATTTCTTGCCAAGCTGCCTTTAGGTGAAAATTGATAACTCAACATTGTCATCAAGAGAAGGATGAAAGCACAAATCATTAAAATGAACATGCAACTAGAAAAAGATGGAAAACAATAAATTTTCAAAGTAAACAAACATAAAAATAGATATTTTGTAAATTAAAGATGTTAATATATTTGAAAAAACCAATGAATTGAGAAAAATAGATGTCTTTTTTAAAATTAATAAACTAGATAAATTGTTATTAATTCAAAAATAGGGTAGGATTTTTTTTAAAAAAAACATTACTAAAAAGGAAAAAAATCCATAACAGATGAAAAGCAAAGATGTTTTAGAAAATATTGTGCTCAATTATATGGCAACAAAACTGATAACAAATCAAATGAAGAGATATTTACAGAAGTATAAAATACATTATTGTATAAAAAGTAGAAGATATAAATACCCCTATGACAGAGACAGAGAGAAACCCTACCAAGTTATTTTTCCATGAAATAAATACAGTCATAACTCAATCAGAAAGAGACAAATGCAAGTAATAAAAACATAAATTGATCTTTCTAATGAATGAGATTAAATATTGAATAAAATATTAAAGAAGCAACAGCATTTAAATGTGTATATATACTACGACCTCATTGGATTCATTACAGAAGTGCTGGTTTGATTCCATATCTGAAGAATTAATACATATTAGATAATATAACAAATAATCTCCCAAATCGTACTATCATATCAATTAAATAAGGGAATGATTGAGGCTTTTAAAGAAGCACAAGGCTAAAGAATGAATGCCCATTGTCTTTGGTATTTTTATATGAGTCCGGAAATACTAACTATAACAATAAAATAAAAAAGATTGGGGGAATAATCATAGAAAAACAAGAAAAAAATCAGATATTACAAATGACATGATAATTATACTTAGAGAATTCTAGAAATGCAACCAAATTCTATTAACATATTAACCATTACACTAACAGTATACATAATAAAACCACAAAGTAATCAGCTTTTCCATATATAACAAAGGAAATCAAGCAGGAAGACTAAGAAAAGAAAAATTCTATTAAAAGTAATTATAGAATAGCTTAAGAATGCATAGAATATCTAGGAACAGAGTTACTAACATCAAGAAATAATAAGAATAAAACTACAAAACACAGTTTGTAGAAACAAAGATAAGCCTAAATAATTTGAGAGATACTAACTGCTCTTGGTTGGGCCATGCTAGTATAATAAATGATGAGACATAAATTAATTTACATTTTTAATGCCATACCAATAAAGCTATCAAAGAATCATTTTATTACAACTGGAAAAAATCAATTAAATTTTTCTGCAGGAAAAAAGTTTAAGAATTTGAAGGCAAATAGTAAATGCAGGGGGAAAATGGTGGCCTAGTAGTACTACATATTAAAGTATTAGAAAGCAGTAATAATAAAATATTGAAAAAAAAGATCAGTGGAACATATTGTGTAGATGAACCAAAGTCAGTTGAATACGATAATATAATAATTGATAAGTCCAAGAAATGCCCCGTTAAGATGACAGCCTACTATTCACCAAAATTTATTGAGAAAACTGGAAAAAATTCTTAAATAAATTATGTTTAGACCATATTGTATGCTACAACAAGCTCCAAATTCATATGATCTTGGTATAAAATGTTAAAGAGAGTTTCAGGGAAGGATATATGTTTCACAGTTATGGATAGAGAAAATATTCTTTCCAAAAAGAAAAAGAAAGGAACAGATTATAAAAAATAAAATTGCTTATTTTCATTACAAAATTCAAAATATTTTGCACAAAAAATCAGAGGTTAGAAATAAAAATAACACATTAAATTGGTGAGTTTAATGCAATAAATTTCTATGAAAGAAGTCTAATGTTCAAGATACATGGGGAGTTCATAAAAACAGATAAGAATTAGAGCCATTCCCCAACAAATAAATAGTTAAATCATGTGAAAAGGTAGTTCTAGAAATAAGAAATTCAAGCTACTGATAGTCATATTAGAAAAAGTAGAAACACATTTCAAAATATTTCAAAATATTGAGATATATAAATGAGGTCTATTTTATACCATTCATATTGGTAAAGATTATTTAAAAAGGAAAAATTATAATTGTTAGAAGAAATATTGGACACCATCATTTAGTAACCGTTGATAGAGCTATCAATTGCACCAATCATTCTTGAAAATAATTTGAAACTGTATTCCAGAAGTCTGTAAACTGTCCTTATCCATTGACCTTGTTGACACCACTACTGAGCTTATACCTCAGAGATCAAAGAAAGAAGGAAAGGACCTATATCTTAAAATATGGATGTATCTATACATATAAGCATATTTTAATAGAAAATAAATGGAAACAAAATAAAATGGATGGGCACCAAATGAGGAATGAATAAACAAATCATGCTTCATAAATATAATGAAATGTTATTACTAAAAAAAAATGATAAAAATATTCAAAGAAATCTGGGACAACTTTTATGCAACATAGTCAAAAAAAAAATCTAGCAAAAACAGGATAACAATTCATCAAATTTCTACAACATTTTAACAGACAACTAAGAATTAAGGATCAATACATTCATACCTCCAGAAGATGTATAAGGATTGGATTCAAATGCATAAGAATAAGAACCATTCCTTACGTCATAAAAGGTCCAAGGATATGAGCACAGTTCTCAAGGGAAAAAAACATGCAATCTGTAGGTCCAAATCACTAATAATGAGAGAAATGAAAGTTCAAGCAATTCTGACTTCCTAGCTCACATTCATCAGACTGGCAAAGATGCCCCCCACCCAAAAAAAAATTACAAATGTTGCAGGGACTTCAGAAAAACAAATACATTGACGCAATATTGGTTGACTTGTGACTGGCTATAACCATTCTGGAAAGCAATTTGGAAGTATATCCAAACATTTACTGAACCATGCATATCCTTTAACCCAATTATATCACTGATAGGTCTATATCCTAAAGATATTTTTTAAGGAAAAGTTTCTTTAAGTATAAACTATAGTCCCTTTTTTTTTCATTGCAGTAAAAGCTGAAAGCTAGGGGGCATCCTTCATTTGGGGAATGTCTAAAAAACTGTAGTATATAAAAGTGATGATGTACTACTGTGCTTTTAGAAATGAGGAAAACTGGTTTCTGAGAAGCAAGGAAAACTTTTGTGAATTAATGCAGGCTAAGATAATCAGAATCAGAACAATTTATACTTTAACATTCAATTTATAAAATGAATAATTTTAAAAGACTTGTGAACTCTGATCAACTAAATGATGAATCATTATTTCAGAGCACAGATGAAGACAGCTGCCCACCTCATGACATATTAAAGACTAACATTAAAAGTAAGAAACACATTTTTGGATGTGACCAATGTGGAAATTTATTTTGCTTGACTATTTGTGTGTGACAGAAAGGTTCTTTATATATTTTTGTTTCTATGATTTTCACTCAGTGGGTAGAGAGAAAGGTGAGAGGTAGAAAAATGAATGCTTGATAACTGGAAAAAATAAAACTTTTTAAAAGTTTGATGCCATTCAAAAAAATCCTTTTGGTGTTTGTTTAACCCTGCTTAATTATGTTATATATGCTATTATTTTAAGGTGTTCCAAGGAAGTTTAGCACATGTTGAAATCCCCCTTGAGCCAGCTGGAAAGTCTACGAATCTAGAACGATGCCATCACATTCTGCAAACATAATTGGTGGTTTGTCTCTGGCAGTAAAATCAGTGATAAAGTGCCCATCATTGGGTAACCCAAGATTGCAGTTAAAGAAGAAATATTCAGGCGTCAAACTAAATCCATAAAATACATCTATGTGATTTCTGGTAGGGAATTTATGAAGACTGGCTTCTCTCTTGTACAAGGTATAAGAATTGGTTGGAGTATGAAGTTTGGGTAAAATGGAGTTGAAGTGTTTTGTGTGTTACCCATAAAGCCTAAAGTATAACTTCTGGTAGGAGAGGCAACTTGGCATGGTGGATAGAGGACCTGCCTTTAGGTCATGAAGCCCTGGTACAAGTTCAGTCCTCTTTTTGAAACAAACAACTTATGTGACCCTGAGTAAGCTAATTAATATGTTGGCTCCCCAGGAAACTCTTTAACATGATAATTTATTTGTAAGAACGGTGGAATGAGAGGATAGATGGGGAGAATAGGGAGAGACTGGAGATAAAAGAAAGTGAATGCTTGATAGAGAAAAGCTCATGGAAGGGACAAATGGGTATGTGATCAAGGGCAAAAACAGAGGAAGAGAAAGGCTACATCTTTATCAGAGAATGGAGCAAAGATGCAAGGATTTTGTTGAGTTTTTTTGTTTTGTTTTGTGATTTTCTTGGTTTGGTTTGGTTTTGTTGTTTGGTGGAGAGAAGATAACATTGAAGTTCAGACAGATGGTCTGTATTCTCTCAGGAAAATTGGAAGCAAAATGACCTAGCGGGAGAAACCCTACTTGGGTTTCACATTTGAATCTTCAGGAGAGAAGAAAAGGTTTTAAACAATCACTATAAGAAGGATGATTTTTCTAGCAATGAAGAACAGAAATAATTTCATACACCAGTGAGGGATCAGTCAGATGAGATAACATTAATTTTTAATGGCGATAGTTGCCACTGTTTCCCTCTTGCTAATCTGTAATGTCTTAGAGTTCAAAAACCGAGAAATAGGAAACCCCAGAATTATTTGGTGATTGGCTCATCAGAGATGAAAAAATAGGAAGTAATAGAAGAAATCTTGTAAGCTTTAGTGAGGTTCCTTACTCAAGCCCCTGGAAAGGGGGAAAGGGGGCAATGAAAAATTATGACTAAGGACCATGGCTAAATAAGTTGACTATGTTCTTTGTCTACAAACTCAATACTGAAGACAAACATGTCTTGCAAGGATGACAAGAAATCCCTACATTCAATACTCAGGAAATAAAACAGAAGACTTTTTGCTTGTCCTAGAACAAGGATTTTATGCTTTTTACATAAGAACTAGAAAATTTTTCGTAGGTTTTAAATTGATACAGCATGGAAGCACCTGGTCTTTTTTAGAGGATGAATTACCAAAGAATTTCAGCTAAGACAGAAGCTGGAGGAAGTAGAACATCTAGAAAGCAGGAAATGTGAAGTTCAGTGGAGTAGTGTCCAATGGTTACTACGCATTCATTGGGCAGCATATAACAGAGCAGTGTTTAGTGGAACAAAAGGAAATTACAGAAGAATACAAGAAGTGTCTTTCAAATAATCTGGACTGATTCCAGATGAGACCAGAAAAAGCAGGGCCAATGAGAAAGCATCACTAGAAGATGTTAGCAACCCTATAACATCTTAGCCATGTGTTGGCCCATCAGATGTAATAATAGTTGTAGTCATACTTGCCTCACTTAAATCCAATTTGCTTGAAAGTCAAGACATCACCTTCTTAATGTAATTAGTCCTCTTTGAGAAGAAAGAACAAAAATACAAGTAACAGTAGCAGGAGGAGGAGTAATAGGAGGTGAAGGAGGAAGAGAAAAAAAGAAGGAAAAAGGGGAGTAATAAAAAATGCCATCATTCCTGTAGCGCCATAAAGTTTGCAAAGTGTTTTATATATGTTATTTTATTTTATTCTCACAAAAGCCTATGAGGTAGATCATATTATTCTTCCAAAACTACAGATCATGAAACTGAGGCTAAGATGGGCTAAGTGACTTGCCTAGGGTCACACAGATAGTAAGTGTATTAAGCAGGATTTGAAATCTGTCTTCCTTACACCAAGTGCAACATCCTGTCTATGAGGTTCCATAAACAGTTTAGCTGTACGTGTTTCCTAAATACCAGTCCATCAGTATGTTTTCTACATCCCTCTACTCTTTCTAGTTTGTAATTCTGAGAGAACATACCCCTGCTTTATATGATAATATATGTTGTTATGAAATTTTTGTTGTTTTTCCTAGTAGGTGATTTCATTTAATATCTATGCTTTTAACCTATTGCGCCTTGTGGAACACATAGATAAACACATCAAAGTGGGCTCACTAGCTATAATTTTAGAGCCTAAAGGTATGCAAAAATCCTTCAACCCTGGTAGCCATTCAAAAGGGACCCATCCAGCTACACTTTAAAATCTTCATTTGTTCTTACTATCCCTTCAACCCATACTTCTTTTACTTTTCACAGACAAATTCATAGGAAAGAAAAAAGGTATTTATATCTACTATTTCTAGTTATTCTCCCCAATTCACTCCTCAGTCCCTTAACGTGGCTTTGGCGTCATTACCCAAATGAAATTCCTCTCTCGAAAGTTAACAATGATAACCTTAATTGTCACATCCTATGACATTTTCTCAGCCTTCATCTTCCTTGACCTCTCTGCAGTACCCTCTTATCCTATAAGGTCTTTTCTCTGTGTTTTTATGACACTTCTTTCCATCACCTAAATGCATGTCTGACTGCCAATGCTCTTTGCCAAACTCCTCCACTCTCAAAAATCTCATTAGTTCTCATAGATTCAATTTATCAATCACATCTCTAAGGAAATAATTTCCTGATTTATATATCCAGCCTAAATCTCTGAGCTCTGACCTCTCACCAATTTCTCAGAGAATATTTTGATCTGGATGTCTTATATTCATCTCAAACTTACAATATCCAAAAGGGAACTAATTTTTTTTCCACCTTAAACCTATCCCTCTTCCAAATTTCCCCATTTCTGTTGAGAACAATATCATCCTTGCAGTCACCCAGCTTCTCACCCTTGAAGTCTTGTCTTTTTACTCTGACTCACCCATTTTACCAATCACTTACCAGCTTTTATCACTTCTGTTTCTATATCTCTTGGATATGACCCCTCATGTCAACTCATGTGAACATCACTCTAGTTCAGGATTTCATCGCCTCTCATACGGAAGATTGCACAGCCTCCTAAATGGTTTCCCTGACTCAGGTCTCTTTGTTCCCTAAACAGCCCTTCACACAGACTGAAAGTAATATTTCTAAAGTAAAGTTATAACCAGGTCATACCCCTGGTCAAAAAGCCCCTATTGATTTCTATTATGTCCAGGATAAAATGCAAGTTTCTATTTTAGCTTTCAATGCCCTTTCCAACCTAGACTCAACATACCTTTTAAACATTATTCCCCTCCACATGCTCTATGTTCTACTCAAACAGTCTATATATTGTTCCTTGCACATAACATTCCATTTACTAATGTTGCACTGAAAAACTACAGAGTCAAGACTGCAAAGGGATGAAAGTTAGGTCAGAGGAAGAAGGATGAATTAAGAGAATAGAGAATGACTAGAGGATGAAGCTATAGGAGACTGAGTCAATAATTCGATCATTGATCTTTGGAGCTAACAAGAAGAAACTAAGTCATAATAGTGGGGTTCCAAAAAATGAAATACGAAAACAGTATCTCATAGTGTGCCATCTTTTATATTTATTCCTTCTGATCTTCCCTATACCTAAGCTACTTACATTCTTTTCTATTATGGAAGACACAAGTGGTTTGGAGAATCTGTGTTGGGTGGGTTGAATAATGATACAGTAAGTTTTACAATCAGACTTAAAGGTAAGTAGACAAGATATTCTTGGTATAGCTTCCTCCAATCCATTTGCAAAACCTGATTTTTCTTTGAATCAAGAGGTTCTGGAGAAGTTCTCTTTCATTCTCCCTTATCCCATTACAAGGTCTTTGACGAAGCTTTAGAAATCAAGGCAATGACCAAGAAATAGTTACTAGAGAAATAACCCATAAAAACCAATGTGTTTGTTACTTTTTGTATTATTGTTCATAAAGAGAAGGAAGGAGGCAAGAAGGAAGTGGAAGACAGGGAGGAAAGAATGGAAGGAAGGGAAGAAGAGAGGAAAGAAAGAAGGAAAGGAAGGAAGGAACCAAGAAAGGAAGGAAGGAGGATGGAAAGGAGGGGAGGATAATTTAGGGAAAGAATGGACAGAAGGAGAGGAGGGAAAGAAGGAGGGAGACAGAAGAAGGAAAGAAGAGGGAGAAGGAATAAGGAATATCAGTGAACACTTTATAATCAGAAACATTTTCCTTTACACTAGTGAGGTAATCTTGGTAAAGTAATGACAATAAAATAAAGACTCTGTGTGCAATGTGATACTGATAATGGAGATGGCAATCTATCAAGAACACAAACACATCTTATGGAGTGGCTTTGGGCTTTTTTCTAATCGTTTCTGTTATGTATTTAATTCTTTCTCAGATAGCCAGTAGGGAAAAAAATGCATTCCAAAGAGGAAAAAAATCCAAATCTTACCTAAGATTTTCTCTAAGTGGAAAACATTACCTAGAAAATCTGGTTCTACTAATATACCAGATGCTTATATCAAGGTGGAAAAATAGTCACATTCCACATAGCAACTCCTGGCTTCACTCACCTGAGGAATATGGAGATTATTCTGTTTCATTCAATTTCACAATCTTTTATTATGGGACTTTTAAACTTGAATGAAATGTAAAGCTGAGATAAGACAAGCCTCTGCCTTTATGGGTCTTTTATAATCTACTACACGATATTACAAATATACAACCACGACACAAATAAGAAATTGCATTTCAGTTAGTGACAAATTAACTGTTCCCTGGCCTCTATAGTCATCCTGCAGATGCCTGGTCATGAAACTCTGGCAATCAACCACTTCCTCTACTTTTCTTGTGGTGACTGAACCAGGTAGTAAAACAAAAAGATGAAGTTTTTTGGGTTTTTTTGTTGTTTTTTTTTTTTTTTGGTTACCGGAATGAAAAATCTGAAATAAGAAATAAGAAAATGGTGAATTTCTGATTGTTCTTTTCTGCCATTTTCCTCCTAACCCTATTCTTGTGAATATTGCGGAAGATTTGTGTGACCCTCTGAATCCCACAGCCACTCAGGGGCTTTTCTCTGATTCTTTGAATATTGCAAGGAGAGTAGGACAGCATTTGAGATATGCTCATTCCTACTCTAAATACATGATTGACACATTTAATTTTCTGGTCCCTGTCATATGTAGCCTTGGTGATATACACATATGTATGTCATGTAACATGCATTTGAAGACATTTGTGTATTTTCCTTTGTGGGTACATATGTATGTTTGTACAAAATGCATTTATGCACGTGAATTGCTGTGTACGTGCATAGTATTGCCTAACTAAAGAGGTTTCTAATCTGATGTGTCATTATTTGGCTATTATACTTTTTTCCATCCATTTCATTTTTTAAGTGTAGATAAATAGGCTTATTTCTTTTGATTTGTCATGGACAAATTTCATCCTCAGGAGTGAATATTACTTGGCCACAAAAGAAGATGGACCAACCTTGTACATAAAATAGGAATATAAGTAGCTAAAAATCTGTCCTCCCCTCAAAACAATATTCAAAGAATCAAAGAAAAGTCTCTGTCACAGAAAGGTAAATTCTCTATAAAGGACTTTTAGAAAACCCTAGGCAAGAATTATATAAAAGTGGATGGTATGTGTGGACTTGGATGATTATAGGAGGTGGGAAATACCACAATGATAAGATTCTAAAATCCATTGAAGTTTCTAAATAAGTTTATGTGTTTCCTTTAACGGTTCCCCACCCAAGATTTGCATGAAGTTAAATATAGAGCAAAAAGTCTTTTACTGCTGAATAAACAATTGTTACAGGTAACAAGTTATACAGGTCACATTCCTAGACAACAAAGTCATGACCTCTTGGTAGCAGCCTTTGTGTTAGACTGCAGGTAGTTTTTGGCACAAGCAGCAGAACAGGAGTAAGAAACATCTTGGGCAGCCTATTTCTGGTCCAGAACAAAGGAACTTCCATCTGTTGGGGAAACAAAATGCTTGAGGAAGAGAATGTTGACTCTGCAGTAGAAGGCCCCAAGCTGCAAACTATTTATACAAGAGAGATTCATTTAGAGCAGGGAGTCAGACATGTGATGGTTGGGAAAGAGAGGGGGATGGAAAAGGATAATCTTCCCAAACATCTGTCATGATTATACATAAAACCTTACTACTAAAGTCGAACAGAATCTATTTGGTACTTCTGGTCTGTTAAAACTTACTTATGTGATTGAATCTCTGCAGTCACCGTTATGTCATTCTATCAGTTTTTACGGTCTCTATCCCCACCATACCCAAGCAATACGGGAATACATAAGCAGCGTAATGAACAGGTCAATAGAGAAGATGCATTTGACCATTTAAATCAGAGAACAAGAGCTAACATATGTTACTCGGTTTTCTTCCAGAAGAAATAAGGCAAGGAAGTAAACACATTGGTTCTTGGGGGGCCTTTGAGTCAAAGGCAGTTTCAGCTTCACAATTGCTCTTGTATGCAGCACTAGGTCCAGTTTCACCCAGAATCTCATCAGTACTAGATGCTAAATGGGAGCTAAAATCAAAGAATTATTGAAGACTTCTCCCCTCTATCACAGGAGAGAAGAGAAAGTAGTTACTCCACAGCTTTGGTGATTGTTCAAATCACAGCTTGTCTCCTGAAAGATTGACTGACTAAAGCACAGTAAAGGCCTTTCCAGATTTACTAAGATGTAGATTGACCCTGTTTTCTTGACTTTGATCCTATGTTTGTTTGGATACTTAATTATTTGATTGAAGTTGGGATGGGAAGATATTATTCCTAACTATTTGTATACATATATGTGTGTTTTGTGTGGGCAATATGTTTTCTAGCTTTAAGCATTGGTAGTTGTGGAGGTCTATCTTTCTGCATTTTTGCATCTCCATGTATACAGAAAAAGAGAAAGTTAAACTTTTCCTTTATGTTATAATATTAAAATATGAATACCATTTAGTTTTGTGCTTGTCTAAAGTGAACATTGAAGTAAAAGTGCAGAATTTAGTGGAAGGGTAGCTGGAGGGTACCAAAGAGATCATCCAACTCCATCTGTGCATATTCCCCCTATCCATGACTTTTCTTACTATTCAACTTTTATCCATGTGCTCCCATAAATCCTCCCCAGAATCCACTAAATATTCAGAGGATCTGCTTTGAGATCTCTTGATATTATGTGGATGCTAATGGAACACACATCAGTTCACAGCCATTTTCTCTCACTCTACACAATAGCCTTCCAATTGTCTTTTCTAGTTACGTATCCAATCCAGAAAACAAGTAAGCCACAGACATTTATTAAGCACTATGGTAGGTGTTGGAGGGCACAAGTAAAAAAAAAAAATGAAGAATCTACTAAGAAGGAACTATTCTAGTAATGATTAACTTTCTATGCAATGCATGTGTGTATGTATGTGTATACGTGTGTATATATCCATGTGTGTTTACACATATACATACATGTATGTACATACATATATGTGTGTATACACGTATGGGGAAGAGGGAGAATTAATTTATCTTGAATGTTTTTGTTGTTCAGTCATTCAATCATGTCAGATTTTTCATGAACCTAGTCCCTTCTATCCTCCACTAACTCTTGAAAACCGTCCAAGTTCAGGTTCATTGTTTTTATGATATTATCTATCAATTTGACCCTCTGTCTTCCCCTTTTCCTTTTGCCTTCAATCTTCCCAAAATCACGATCTTTTTAAGGTTCATCTTCAGTGTTTGACCTTCCAGTGAATACACGGAACAAATTTCTTTCAACAATGACTGATCTGAGAGTCCAAGGGACTCTCAAAAGTCTTCTCCAGCACTACAATTTGAAAGCATTGATTCTGCAGCTTTTAGTTTATCTTGCAGTCCAAATCTTACAGTCATACATTGCTAATGGAAAAAAGAGCTTGATCATATGAACCTTTGTCAGCAAGGGGATTTCTCTGCTTTTTAGTCTGCTGTCAAAATTTGCCATAGCTTTCCTTCTAAGCAGCAAACATCATTTAATTCCATGGCTGTAATTGTCGTCTTCAGCGATCTTTGAGCCCAAGAATAGAAAATCTCAGAGAACTTCTATTTCTTCTCCCTCTACTTATCAGGAAATGAAAAAACCAGTTGCCAAGATCTTAGATTTCTTTTTTTCCTGAGGTTAAGCTTTAAGTCAGCTTTTACATTGTCCTCTTTCACCCTCATCAAGAGGCTGCTTAATTCTTCACTTTCTGCCATCAGAACGTATCACCTATATATCTGAGATTGTTGATATTTAGTCAGACAAGTTTAATTCCATCTTTTCATTCATCCATCCTGGCATTTCACATGATGTACATAAGTTAAATCAATAAGGTGATAGCATGCAGCCTTATCATACTCCTTAAATCTAAAACCAATGAGTTGTTCCATGCTAAATTCTAACTCTTGGCTTCTTGACCTATGTATAGGTTCCTCAGGAGACAAGTAAGATGATCTGATACTCTGATCACTTTGAGGACTTACAATACTTTGTTGTGATCCACACAACTGAAGGCTTTGGTGTAGACAATGAAGTAGAAGTAGACATATTTTTTCCTAGAACTTCTTTGGTTTCTCCATAATCCAGTGAATGTTGACAATTTGGTCTAATTTCTCTGCCTCTTCAAAGCCTGCTCTTGTAATTCTCAGTTCACATATTACTGAAGCCCAGCTTTCAGAATCTCAAGTATAACTTTGCTGA
This sequence comes from Notamacropus eugenii, assembly GCF_028372415.1. Lineage (NCBI taxonomy): Eukaryota > Metazoa > Chordata > Mammalia > Diprotodontia > Macropodidae > Notamacropus > Notamacropus eugenii. Next base: position 392,828,739 of record NC_092875.1, read on the forward strand.
CATGAAAATGAGAGCAGTTTCTCAGGAATTTGAGCATTCCTTGGCACTGACCTTTAGATTGGGACGTAAACTGCTCTTTTCCAAACCATTTGCCGCTGTTGATTTTTTTTTCAAATTTTCTGGTATATTGAGTACAGCACTTCAACATCATCATCTTTTAGGATTTTAAATAGCTCAGCTGGAATTCTGTCATTTCCATGAGCCTTACTGTGAGTAATGTTTCCTAAGACCTACTTAACTTCATTCTCCAGAATGTCTTGCTTTAGATCAATAGCCACACCATTGCGATTATCAGAGATATTAAAATCTTTCTTGTATAATTCTTTTGTGCATATTCTTATCACCTGTTCTTAATCTTTCCTGCTTCTGTTAAATCTCTACCTTTTTTTTCATTTTTATAATGTCCATTTTTTTTGCATGAAACACTCCCTTGATATCTTTAATTTTCTTGGAGATCTCTCATCTTTAAGATTCTATTATTTCCTTTTATTTTTTGTGATTCTTATATAAGAAAGCCTTCTTATCTCTCCTTGCTATTCTCTGGAATTCTGCATTCAGTTGACTATATCTTTCCCTTTCTACTTTCCCTTTCCATTTTTCCTCAGCTATTTGTATAACCTCATCATACAAACATTTTCTTTTCTTACTCCTTTATGGGATTTTTTTTTCTTACTGGCTTCTGCACAATATTGTAAGTTGCTCAGTATAGTTTTTCAGACCTTGTCTACCAGATCTAATTCACTTTAGTTTCATATTCATAAAGGATTCTGTTTAGGTCATACCTAGGTAATCTGAGGGTTTTCCCTGCTTTCTTTGATTTAAGTTTGAATTTTTCAATCAGAAGTTCATGATCTCAGCCACAGTCATCTCCAAGACTGATTTTAACTAACTGTATAGAGATTCTCCATCTTTGGCTGCAAAGTATGTAATAATTCTGATATTTATATTGACCATCTGGTCATGTGTATGCATAGTGTCATCTTTTGGGTTTTTGAAAAAGTATTTGCTGTGACCATAGGTATGTTGATAAAGCTCTATTAGTCTTTGCCCTGCTTCCTTTTGTAATCCAAGACTTAATTTACCTGTTATTCCTGTAATCTTTTTATTTCCTATGTTAGCATTCCAGCCCCCGATAATCAGCATGGGGTCATTTTGATGATGTCATTTGACCAGGGGGTAAAATATAGAATTGCAACATGATGACACTGAATGGTTTGCTTTGAATTTGAACAGATATTATTGTCATTTTTGAGATGATACCCTAGTACTGTTTTTGCTGCCTTTTTATTGTTTTATTATTTTTATTTTATTTATTTTATTTTTATTATTATCAGGGAAATTCCATTTCTTCTAATAATTCTTGCCCACAATAGAATACATAATGATCACCTGAACTAAATTCCCCCATTCCTGTCCACTGAAGTTCCCTGATACACAAGATATTGATATTTTCTCCTATCTCTTGTTTGACCACATCCAGTTTACCTTGGTTCGTATATCTTATATTCCATGTTCCCATGCAATATTGATCTTTACAGCATCAGACTTTCTTTTCCCCACCAGACTCATCTGCAACTAAGTTTCCTTTTGGCTTTGACCCAGCCACTTCATTAATACTGCAGCTACTTATAGTTGTCCTTCACTCTTCCCCAGGAACATGATGGACACCTTTTCGCTGATAGAGACATCTTCCAATGTCATCACTTTTATCATTTTAATATTATCCATGATTTTTGTTCTTGTTTTTTTGTTTGCTTGTTTTTGGCAAGGATACTGGAGTTGTTTGCCTCTCCTTCACCTTTTGTCACAACTCTTCACTAAGATGTGTCCATCTTGTATAAACCTGATCACATTTTACTGAGCTGTACAAGCCCCTCAACAATGACAAGCCAGTGATCTAGGAGGAGATTATCTTGGATGTCAAATCTTTATCAGAGAAATTTTGATACAAAAAGGTTTTTTTTTTTTTCACATGTGATCACGTCTTTTCTTATCCTAGAATTCATTACTACAGTCTGCGCAGAAGCAACTCAACTTCATGTAACCAAAGTTATCTATTTTATCTTTGATAATTGCCCCTATCTTTGTTTAGTTAAGAATATGGTCCCTAACCATAGCTGTGAGATTTATATGATCTGCTTCTCTTTTGATTTTTTTATAGGATGTTCTATAAGTTCTACAAGTTATCCTCTTGGTAATTTGATTTGTATAGCACTAAAATATAAATTAATTATGTTAATATTATAATTTTTGTCATATTGGCTTGACTTAATAATAAGCACTGAATATTCCTCCAGCTATTTAAGTTGTTCTTTATTTCTTTAAGGAAAACTTTTTAATTGAAATTATACAAGTCTTTTGTGTGCTTTGGGAGACTGATTCCCAGATATTTTATACATTTTGTAGTAATTTGTACAGGGATTTCCCATTCTATTATTGCTTTTTGTGTTTTGTTATGACATAGAAATGTTATCAATTTTTGAGAATTTACATTGTAGCCTGCAATTTTGCTGACACCATTAATTGTCTTATTGGAAAAGGTACTAATAAATCCCTATTTCACAGTATGCTAGCTTTTGGTTTTAGACAGATTCTTTTTATGATGTTAAAAAAATCCGTCTGTGCCTATACTTTTCAAGGTTTTTAGCATAAAAGAATGTTGTACTTGTCAAAGTTTTTTCTTCACCTATTGAGATAATCTTGTGATTTTAGATATTCTGATTTTTAACATGATTGTGTGATTATTATTCCTAACATTGAGTCATCATTGTATCCTTGGAATAATTCCCAGTTGGTCATAATGAATACTTTCTCAGATAAGTTACTATAGACTGTTTGATGAGACTTCATTTAAAATTTTCAAGTCAGTGTTCATTAATGATAGTGGCTGATATTTTTCTTCCTTTATGTTATTTTTCCCCTCAATTATGCATTGTGACTCTATCTGTCTCATGAAGGGATTCTGCTAGGGTGCTCACTTTCTCAATTTGTGAGAATAATTTGTAGAGTATGAGTCCTTTTAAAAGTTTGATAGACTTATGTGAATCCATCAGGGCCAGGAGTTGCTGTTTTTTGCTTTTGAAGTTCTGTTACAGTTAGATCTATTGCCTTTTCTGATATTGGGATATTATCTGGTCTTCTGATAATTTGAGTATTTTATATTTTTGAAGCTATTCTGCATTTTTGAGGGTATTCCCCTATTTCATTTGTATTCTCAGTTTTATCATATAACTGTGCATAGAAACATTTTGACTATTCTTATTATTTATTCTATTTTGCCAAAAGAAATCTGGTGAATTTACCTTGCTCATTTGCTATTTTCTTGATTTGACTTTCTTGTTCTCTCCTTTTTAATCTTATTATTTAAGCAATATCAATTTTATAACTCTTTTCAAAGAACCAGTCTTTAGTTACATCATTTCTGTGATTTTTTTGTTTCCAGTTTATCTATTTCCACACTAATTTTTATATCTCCTATTTTGTCCCTATATTATGTTTGTTTATGTGTTAATTTTCTAATTTATAAATGCGTATTCGGTTCATTAATCCTTTCCTTTTTTATTTTGTTACTGCATGATCGTAAGAATGTGATTTTTTTTTTCTCCCTGAGGACTGTTTTAGCTGCATCACAGAAATTTTGATGTTTTTCTAGGTAGATGAAGCATTTCTATACTGCTTACTGTGTGCTGGACACTGTATTAAATTCTATTAATACAATTACAAGGGAAAAGAAACACAGCCCCTGCCATCAAGGAGCTTACATTCAAATGTAGGAAGACAAAGCACAAAGTCAGTTGAAAAGGGGCTGGGGAAGAAGGAAAAGTTAATAGAGCAAGATAGAAAAGTAGTCTAGGAAATCCCAGTTTAAAGCCTGCATATTAGGCTTGAGTACTTCCTCAAATGGAGATTCTGAGGAGGAATTACCACATGGACAGGACACTGGTTAAAACATTTCCAGAGTAAGAAGACCTTTGGGGAAGAAATGGAAAAGTAGTTAAGGGACTTATGCGCTGAGTCAAATTTGAACTGGGTTTTTATTGCTCTGTCTTTCAAGGACTCTTGAATTACTTTGACATAAGTGTGAGATATATTATTTTGGAGGAGAACATACTATAAAACAGTATTTTCTTTATTGAGTCAATGTTTTTGTTTTTGTTTTCCCTAATAGGCAACGAAAATAAGGACAAAATCAAATATTTCTGGCAGCTAAGATGGCAGGAGTAAGCAGGAAATCACCTGAGCTCTCTCATATTAACCTCCAAACAACTAAAAAATAGTGCTCCAAAATGAATTCTGAAATGGCAGAACCAACAAACATACAGGATGAAAATATCTTCTAGCCCAAGAAACTTGGAAGGTTAACAGAAAAGGTCTGTCTCACTTGGGTAAAAGAGGTGCACAGTCCAGGACAGGTAGTATCTTGGTAATCCAGCACCAGACCTGCCTCAACAAATAAGAGAGATATCCTGAGCCCGAATATGGCACCAGGATAAAAGGCAAACAACAACATGTACCCCAAAATTTGGCTAAGCACAGCACCAGGTGAATGGGCAGATGCCAGTGCCTGGGACCTGTCATGAACCTCAGTGTAGCCATGGGCAAATGGGGAGATGCTAGAGTCCAGACCTCCCATGTGCCTCAGTGCAGTCCTAAGTGAACAAACAGACACCAATGCAAGTACCTCACTCCCTTCTCTGCAACATGCCTCCACCCAGAATCAGGTAAGATGCTAGACCATTGTGGACTCCAACAATGATAGCCACTCCAGGCCTGATGGCATTCCCTCAGTGAAGCACTAGGCAAGTAGGTAGGACCTGCACTTCTTAGCAAAAAAAAAAAAAAAAAAAAAAAAAAAAAAGCTTGCAACAGTGTTTCTTCTGCCTCAGGAGCAGAGCTCAAATTTAAAAGGGGAAAAGGGGTCAAACTAAGATGTCAGAGTAAAAGCAGGGACTCCCTTGAGCTCTCCACCAAGCCCCTCCAAATACTTGTAAAAATGAATCTAAACAAATTCTAGAGCAGCAGAACCTACAAAATGACAGAATAAAATAAATTTCCAGCCCAATACAACCAGGAAAAGTCTATTGCACCAAGCTGAGAGAGGAGCGCAATCCAGTGCAAAATGCACTAGCATAGACAGAGTCCCACGGTACTAAATCACTGCCAGCAGTGGCAATTCCAGACCTCTCAATCCACAAACACTAAAGACAACTTAGAAGGTCAGTAGAAAAGGCCAATTGGACCTAGGTAAATGAGGAGTGTGGTCCAACACCAGCCCTGAGGCAATGTCAGTGATAGCAGAAGCAGCTGCTTGTGGAGCTCTAGCCCACAGACTGTGGGGGGATCAAGCAGCTGATCAGAAGGGTGTTGCAGGGATCTCTTTGCTGGCACTGAGACAGAATACCTTGCTTTGCCAGTGGTTGGATCTAGGTTACAGTCCTAGGTAGCAGTCCTGTTGCAAGAAGGAGTGCTGCTGTGGTGCATCATGGTGGTTGAGAGGGAATTCTCCTCACAGTTCCAAGACAGAAAAGAGTGCTTCTGGTCACTCACAACAAGAGCACAGAACAGGAGAGGAGTAAACGCCTCTCCTTTGATCATACAGACTTGGAAGAACTGGAAATTTACAGGTCCCTAGAAATATTTCTGAAAATAGCTACACAAAATCCCTGAAGCTTGGAACAATACACCCTCCACACTGGAAGCAGAATCCTCTCTTAACAAAGAGTTAAAAAGTCAATTAATAGGCTGGAAAGATGAGTAAACAGAAGGAAAAACATCAGACTATAAAATCTTACTTTGGTGACAAGGAATACCAAGACAACAAAGTCAAAGTTCCTACATCCAAAGCCTCCAACAAAAATATGAATTTGTCTCAGACCATGGAAGAACTCAAAAAGGATTTTGAAAATCATTTAAGAGACATAGAGGAAAAAAGGAGAAGAGAAATGAAAGTGATGCAAGAAAAATCATGAAAAACTAGTCAACAGCTTGCTAAAGGAGACATAAAAAATACTGAAGAAAATAACACTTTAAAAAATAGACTAACCCAAATGGCAAAAGAGGTCCAATAAGTAAATGATTGGATTTACTCCGATAATTGGAGTAAATTGGATTTGACTCAAGGAGGGAATAACATACACACTCAAATGGGTATGGAACTCTATATTACCCTACAGGAAAATAGGGGGCAAGGTAATGTGAGGGGGGAAGATAAAGGGAGGGGGTAATCAGAAGCAAACACTTTTGAGGAGGGAGAGGGTAAAAGGAGAGAATAGAATAAACTTGGGTGGGAGAGGATGGAGGAAAATCTAGTTAGTCTTTCACAACATGACTATTATGGAAGTGTTTTGCATGATAACTCATGTATAATCCATATGGAATTGCTTGCGCTCTCAATGAGTGTGGGTGGGAAAGGAGGAAGGGAGAGAAATTGAAACTCAAAGTTTTAAAAATCAAAGTTAAAAATTGTTTTTACAATATTGAATAATAGTGGTAAGGCTATAAGTTTGGGATGAAACAAGCGTGCCCATTATCACCACTATTATTCAATATTATGCTGGAAAGGTTAGCTACAACAATAATGGGAGAAAAAATTGAAGGAATTAGAATAAGAAATAAGAAAACAAAACTATCACTCTTTGGATATACTGGTATACTTAGAAAATCCCACAGAATCAACTAAAAACTACTGAAATAATTCACAACTTTAGCAAAGTTGCAGGATATAAAAAAAGCCCAACATAAATCATCAGCATTTCTATTTATTACCAACAAAGCCCAGCAGCAAGAGATAGAAGGAGAAACTATGCTAAAACTAACTGTAGACAATATAAAATATTTGGGAGTCTACCTTTCAAAGCAAACCCAGGAACTATATGTACACAATTATAAAACACTTTCCACGCAAATAAAGAAAACAATTGGACAAATATCAGTTGCTTGTGAGTTGGACAAGCCAATATAATAAAAATTACAATCCTGACTAAATTAATTTCCTTATTCAGTACCATACCAATCAAACTGCCAAAAATTATTTTATAGATCTAGAAAAAATAACAAAATTCATCTGAAAAAACAAAAGGTCAAGAGTATCAAGGGAATTAATGAAAAAATGCAAAGTAAGGTGACCAAGTCATACCAGATCTCAAATGATATTATACAGTCATGATCATCAAAACTATTTAAAACTGGCTAGGAAACAGAATGGTGGATCAGTGGGATCGATTAGGTACTCAAGACACAGTAGTAAATGACCATAATAACCTAGTGTTTGATAAACTCAGAGAGCCCAGGCTATGGGAAAAGAACTCACTATTTGACAAAAACTATTGGAAAAACTGAAAAACTTTCCCAGAAACTAGGTACAGACTAGCATCTTACACTGTACACCAAAATAAGATCAAAATTGGTATATGATTTAGGTATAAAAGGTGATTTAGGTATAAAGCAAATTAGGAGAGCAAGGAACAGTGTACCTATCAGATCTATGAAGAGAGGAAGAAGCTATGAACAAGCAAGAGAGAGCATTATGAAATATAACACAGATAGATTTAATTATATTAAATTAAAAAGCTTAACACCAGCAAAACCAATGCAAGCTAGAGTAGAAGGAAAGCAGAAAGCTGGATCACAATCTTTATAGAAAATATCTTTGATAAAGGCTTCATTTCTAAAATACAAAGAGAACTGAGTTAAATTTATAAGAATACAAGTCATTCTCCAGTTGATAAATGGTCAAAGGACACAAACAGGGCTTTTTCAGATGAGGAAATCAAAGCTGTCTATAGTCATATGAAGAAATGCTCTAAATCTCTTTCAACTAGAGAAATTCAAGTTAAAAGAACTTTGAGGTACCACCTCACTCATAAGAAATTTGAAAATGTGATAGAAAGGAAAATTATAAATGTTGTAAAGGATGTGAAAAATTAGGGCACTAATATACCATTGGAGCTATGAACTGATCAAACCATTCGGGAGAGCAATTTAGAACTATGTCCAACGGGCAATCAAATGTGCGTGCTCTTTGATTCAACAATATAACTACTGGGTCTGTATCCCAAAGAGATCCTAAAAGCAGGAAAAGGACCTACATGTACAAAAATATTTATTGCAGCTCTTTTTGTGATGGCAAAGAATCAGAAATTGATGGGATGCTCGCCAATTGAGAAACGGCTGAAAATGCTATCCTGTATGAATGTAATGGAATACTACTGTGCAATAAAAAATGATGAGCAGGCAAATTTCAGAAAAATCCAGAAAGACTTAAATGAACTGATGCTGAGAGAAATGAGTAAAACCAGGAGAACATTGTATACACTAATAGCAACATTGTGTGATGATCAATTATGAATGATTTAGTTCTTTACAGCTATGCAATAATCCAAGACAATTACAAAGGACTTATGATAGAAAATAGTATTCACAACCAGAGAAAGAACCAATGGACTCTGAATTCAATTGAATCATACTACTTTCATTTTTTAAATTTTTTTCATGATTTTTCTTTTCCTTTTGTTCTGTTTCTTCTTTCATGTCATAGCTAATATGGAGATACATTTTATATGATTGTGCATATGTAAGTTATATCAAATTGCTTTCTATTTTAGGAAGGGGGAGAGGAGAAAAATCTAGAACTCAAAATTTTGTAATAAATGAATGTTAAAATTGTCTTCACATATAAATTAAAAAACAAAATACTCTTTTAAAAAGTACAGAGGAGAGGGGGATGGAGCCAAGATGGTGGAGTAGAAAGATACACATACGCTAGCTCAGAACACACAGACCATAAAATATGTGTAAAAAAGAACTCCCAACAAATTCTGGAGCAGGAGAAGCCACAGAACAACGGAGCAAAGGAGATTTCTGTTCCAGAGAGCCCTGAAAACCTCTCACAAAAGATCCATTGTGCACCAGACCCGGAGCCAAGCCCAGCCCTGCCTTGGCCGTGTGGCACTGAGAGGAGTGGATCTGAGCAGGCTTCAGGGACGGAATCTCCAGCGGCCGTGCGGGTCCCTCCACCCACTGGCCCCAAAGGTTGGTGAGAGGGTCTTCTCGGCTTGCCGAGAGGGGAGCGGGGTGCCCCCACAACTCAGGCATAACTCATTATATATAATTCAGATTGAGTTGGAACTCAAAGTTTTAGGAACAACTGTCGAGTACTCTTCTTGCTACCAGGAAATAAGAAAAACAGGTAAAGGGGTATAGAAAGTTATTTGGCCCTACAGGACAAAAGAGAATATGGAGACAAGGACAGAGAGGGATGATAGAAGAGAGGGCAGATTGGTGATGGGGCAATTAGAATGCTCAGTGTTTTAGGGTGGGGGGAGGGGACAAAAGGGGAGAAAATTTGGAACCCAAAATTTTGTGAAAATGAATGTTAAAAGTTAAATAAAAGAAAAACACCTTATAAAATGAATAGCGGAAGTATTAGTATTCTCATTCTACAAATGAGAAAACTGAGGAACACACAGATTGCATGAAAATCATGCAGCCAATAAGTGTCAGAACTATGAAAAGAATTTTGGTTTTCTGATGTCAAAAAAAAAAAAAAGTACAGAGGAATCTTGTATAATTACTACTCTGCCTTACCTTTATGTCATTACTGCAAAATTGGAAAGGAGTGGAAGCTATTTTTCACTTTTTTCCTTGTTTTTTTCTGTTGTCATGGTCAATAAATTGTTGTGTTTAAACTCTTGCATGAACCATTACTCCCTACCAAAGATTTCGAAGGAGTTAAATATTTAGCACAAAGTTCTTTACCACTAAGTGTATAATTGTTACAGATAACAAGTTACACAGTTCACATTCCTACAAAGACATAGAAGCCAGACTATTAGTGATGTCTCTCCACATGTACCTAGATAGGTCACTGGAAAGCAGAAATAGCTTAAACTCTTACCACACATTGATTTCACATCTTACAGTAAAAGCTGAGGAGTACAGGAAGGCTGATAAACCTGGTCTAGGTCATGCAACTAGACAGAGTAACATCCAGGGAGCCCAGGTTTCATAACCCATAACCCGGTTTTCTTTCTCTTATACCATACCCCATCTGGGGTGGGAGGAAAGTAGTCTCTTTTTTTATAAGTTTAGAGAATAATCTTTCTCTGTGATAGCAATGCTACAGAAGTAACAACTGGTAATTGTTTAAGCTATAACAGTATTGAGCAGTTCTCCTCAATAAAGAAACATTCATGAAAAGAAATATAAAATCTGTCTCTTTTTCACATTTTTAAACATCATATTTGCTTTATTTCATGACTATCAAAGTCCCATGCTGTGTTTTGAAGAAATTCTATTGAAAAATATATACACTGGGAAATGTCACGGTGTCATTCTTTACCTAATATACTGAAAAACAACAATAGAGATAATCATTGGCATCATCAGTAACATAGATCTCTCTTGTGGTTTTCCAATTTGCCACTAAATCGGGAGTCACAGTTTATAGACTTGATTTGGATATAAATTTTAAAGCAACATACCCTCCTCCACAGTCAATTAATTGTTACAAATGCAAAACGATATTGCTTTATACTTAAGTCATGTCAATAAGTTCATCAATTCAACATGCTATCTGGATACTTCAGCAACTTTACAGTAACTTGAATGTAGATAAACAAGTCTGTTTGCAAAACTTGCAGATGAGAGACTACTAAGGAAGGTACAGAACCACAGAATCATATAGCTTCAAGGAGACTAAGATAACATTTTCTAGACTGGCCTACCATTTTGCAGATAAGGAAAAAGATCTGTGAACAACAACTGATGTCTTTTGACTTGTACATAAATTGATGAAGTCATCAGTATCACTCTTCCAGCATCATTGGAATCCAGTGGTAAGACAAAAATCAGGACAACTGGCGATGGCCTTGGATGCAAAGGATGACCTTAGGGTCTTTGGTTTCCTTTGCCCTTTTTAGTTCTAGGTTCAGAGACAGGAGTTCCCAACCCACAATGTCTACTTCTACTACCTTCATGGTCGATTGGAACAAAATGTTCACATCTGCTCACCTCTATAGAAATATTCACAGGCTTTTTGTTCACAAATTGTGCACTCAATGTAGCCTGTGGTGCTGAGATGCAACCAAGTATGGACCAATTCTCTGCTTTTTGTACTAATTTTTGTTTAATAATTATCACCAAAAGAACAGAGGTTCTCCACTAACCAGCACCATATCATCTACACATAGAATTATTGGTTGCTGCAAATGGAGAAATTTTGAATGCTGTGGAGAAGTTCACTTACCCTGACAGTATGCTTTCCAGGGATGTACACACACATGATGAGGCTTATGCATACATTGTCAGAGCTACCACAGTATTTGGGAAGCTCTAAAAATATATGTGCTAGAGAAGAAGTAATAGGCTACCTACCAAACAGAAGATCTGCAGAGCCACTGTGCTGACCTCATTGCTGTATGCCTGTGAAACCTGGACAGTATAGCAATGCCAAGCCAGAAAATTGAATCGTTTCCATTTGAATTGTCTTAGGAAGATTCAGAAGCTCACCTGGCAAGATAAGGTACCAGACACTGAGGTCCTTTCTGTATCTGAACTATCAAATATTCAAATTCTACTTCCAAAAACATGATTTTAAAGGGCTGGCCACATTATTTAAATGTCAAATACATGTTTTCCTGAAACACTGTTTTACAGAAAACACACAAGACAGGTGCTCACTTGGTGGTCAGAAGAAGTAATACAAGGCACTCTGAAGAACTTTGATACTGATTGTACGATATAAGGGGTACTAGCATAGGACTGTCCAGCATGTCATGCTCACATTAAAGATGGCACTATGCTTTACAAGCAAAGTAGAATTGTACTAGCTCAAAAGGGACATGAGAAGCTCAAATTTAGATATATCTCTCTCTCAAATACTCATAAGGATTATTTCTAACTGATCTATGGTAGAAGCTTCCAAATTCATATTGGTAAGATCAGCCACAGTCAGATACACTATACATTGATCCTAATATTGTGATACCATTTTGGTCCTCTTTAATTAGTTCAAAGGACAAATAGCAACAACAAGGAAACAGACGTCTAATAACACATTTCATCTAAGGACACCCTGTAGTACAAGGTAGACTTGAGACTAGACTCTGGAGCATCTAACTTCTGGTTTTTCACTATTTGGGAAGCAACTTGAAATATCAATGTCTAAAATAAATTCAGGCACTCAAAAGGCCAGGTCAAACCAAAAGATGAATTTTAATAAAGCCAAATATAAATACCTGAATTTAGTATTTAAAAATAAACTTCTTTAAATGTAAGTTATGGAAAACCTAGCTTGGTAGCATCATATGAATTATTTCTTCAATAAAACTATAAATTCCTAGAGGATAGAATCATCTTTTTACTATTTCTATCTTCATCTTCCACATTTACCCCACCCCAAATCCTCACACAGTGCTATCTAGGTGTTCAATAAATATTTTAAAATGAATAAATGGATGAACAGAGGAAATGAAGCATCTTAACTAGCTTTAGCAGTATAATTGAAATTATGTTGAGAATTTTCTTTTAATTTTGTATACAATTTCTGTACAAATTTCTGAAATGCATAGTGTAAGTAAAATTCCAACGAATTTTTATAGTCTTTATTACTAGACACGCTATTTCAAATCTTTAGCTTCCTTCTCATCCAATGAACAAGTTTGGAAAACCTAGGCCAATGTTCATTAGGAAATCTCATGCCTTCTTTCTTCTCTACCCCACTCCCTGAGGTGTCTGTATTACCTCAAACTCTGTAGGGAGATGAAGGATTAGACTAGGATTTAGATACTATGTATCATTTGTCTAGCTACATTCAAGTCTAAAGGTATCATGGGATCCTAGTTTCTCTGGGTTTCCCTGCTGGGCTGGTTATAACATTTGGCTCAGAATTCTAGATCCCCATTGGTTGAGATCCTGGGAATTCCACTCACTGAACCTAGAACTGAAAAGGACAAAGAAAATATACCAAAAAACATTTCACAGGGTCTAAGAGAAGGGAAAGGTGACTCTCAGAACCCTCCATGCTTATTGTGTTAACTACTTTGATTGCATGAGTCCATTACAGTTAGAGGCTACTAGAAAGAGGCAGACTGTCTGCTATATAGTTTTAAAAACACAACCAATTCTGGCTTATGTAATCAATAGAAAGCTGCACTTAGCTGTGAAGTAAAAGCCAATGCAGAATGTCAAAGCTTCTTGACTGGTCTTCCTGTATCTCAGAAGTAAATCTCTGGCTTCTCCTACTTGAATATCTCCATTTTAGTTAGTTTTAACATGTACCACATAGAATTATGAATTGAAATTATAAAAAAAAAGAAAATTGACATTATCCCTTCTGTTTTGGAACTTATTAAAAGAAAAACTATTTCTGATTTATTATATTACCACAATCTTCCACTTTTAAGAGGGATCTAAATGAAGAATTAAAAGTAGTCCATATGTAAAACAGAATATGTCAACAGTTTGAACTCTCATTTCAATCATTTGCTTTTGTAAAACATCATTCAAATGAATCTTTGACTTTTGGTAGGATAAGGAAGTCTAATCTCATAGTGCGTACATGTTTATCATTCAATTTGTCCTTTTTTATTGTAGGTATGATTTCATTTTTCCCATTTTCTACAATCATTGTAATAGCATTAGGGTAAAGGATAAAGTGTTAATTATTCTGTTACAAATGAAACGTCAAAATGTATTAAGTAGACAATAAAAGTAAACCAAAGCAAAAATAGCCCCCCAAAAGTGTTTAAGGGCTAGACCAGATCTCACATCCCAGCACAAGTCAAATAAGACCTGAATAAAATTCTCCAAAATACATCGTTCAGTCCTTTGTCCCTTTGTTTAAAAATACATGAAGAAATTGTTATACCTTTGTGATAAGAAACAAAAAAATACAAACAGATGAGTGCTAAAAAATTAAAACAAGCATGTTGTTTGAGGTAACTGATGTAGACTAGTGAAAAGAAATGAAAAATAATATTAACACTTTTTTATATTTCAAAGACAAAATTCATTTCACAGACATTTCACATTTATTTATTTATTCCCAACACTGGTTCCAGTATGGTGAACCCGAGAAGCCAAATAATTTAAATATCTACTCAGCTTGAGCTCCCTCACAAATTTTATTGTACTTGAAGATTTTTGTTGGCCCTGAATTAACTGTGCAGTAGTCAAGGTTACTTGTTTTCCTTTTTCCTTTTTATTTGTTCTTTTAGACTGGGGATGGAGGGAGATTAACTGATGTAAAAATCAAGAACCAAGTAAATGAGCTCTAAAAAATAAACAAGAAGTGATTTAATTAGATCGATGAAACGACTGAAACAACCAGATTTCTAGTTATTCTGGCTATCTCAGTGGGAAGGAAAGGGGAAGAGAATAAACATTTATATAGCAACAACTATGTGCCAGACTCTATGTTAAACACTTTTACAAATATTATTTCCTTTCATCATCACAACAACCCTACAAAACAGGTGCTGTCATTATCATCATTTTATAATTGAGGAAACTGAGGCAAACAGAGGCTAAGTAGACTCCCCAGGGTCACACAGGTAATAGGTATCTCTATCCATTGCACCACCTACCTGGATGAATCTAACTTGTCATTTGGAAGCTGATTTGTCTTTCCATGTTAGTCTATCATTTTATATCTCTCTCTCTCTCTTTCTCTCTCTCTCTCTCTCTCTCTCTCTCTCTCTCTCTCTCTCTGTATGTGTGTGTGTGTGTGTGTGTGTGTTTGTAGGAATACTTGAATTAAATGTATTCAATTCAGTGTTCTCCTTTAAACACAGACCTTATTACTACAAGGCAAAGTTTTCTTAGTCTATACTGGTTGATCCTTCATAAGAATAGCTGCTTCCATAGCAATCTACAAACTGTCTTCCTACTTTTCCCTTGATTTGCTCAGAATCCTTTCAATATCAGGTTCTACAATCTTTTAATTATTTCCTTTCCTTTTTCCTCTTGATTAATTTATATATTGAGTTGTGGTGATATGACCCTTTCAGGATTATTTGGGGGAAAGGGAACATGTTAGTGTTTTACTCTGTATTTCTTAAGTATAATGCATTTTTTATTTATTGCAAAACCCAAAATTAAAAAAAATTCCCTGAGGGAAGGACCTGCAACATGTGTCAGTTCCCTACGATTAGGGGAAAAGAAGTCTTAAGTCAGAATAATGACCAGGAAAAATTATTCATTGTTCATATCTGTTAAATCACCCTTTACCAATGAGTAAAGTAAAGTAAAGTAAAGCCTGAAAAAGAAGACGTCAGTGATCCATTTCAAACAAGAAGAAAAGGAAGCCTGAAAAGGAATTTCATTCTTGGAGCAAAATAGTGGGTTCATTGGCATGAAAGATAATATGTATTCTAAATGGGGATCCAAAGCTTCATGAGAAGGGGATATCAAAATTTCAACCTAGGGTAATAGAGTAAGCCATATAATTTTGGTGTCAGAGAGTATCATCCATGCATCTAGCTCGAGTGCCCTTTAAAACAACTTGGATAAAGAAGAAAGGACATGGAGGAGAAGGAAGGTAATTTTAAAAAGTATGGAGACTCAAAAATCACAAAGAAAATAGGTGAAATGAGTTTGCCACACTAGTCTCAGCACCCTTAAATCCACGGGAAGAATCCTTGGGAAGATCAATGAAAGAAGGGTTGTGGGAAAAATAATTTATTATATTGTTGAGGAAAAGTTATTATATTGTTTAAATGTAGCCTTACGTAATTAAAGCTTGTCCACATCCAAAGTGTCCCTGACCCAAGTAACTTTCTAGAAATGTTGGTCATAGCTATATGATAGTTTGGGTTCCACCTAGTCCTGAATCCATCCAAAGTATTTTTGTTTTGGATTACCCTACACAGGACTTGTGTTGGGTCCACTCAAGCATGTATTTTGAGTTTGCTTGTGTTTTGACTTCACCTAAATTTTATTGAACAATTTACAGTTACTCATATCTATGTCAATTTGCCTTGCCTTCAAGTTGCCCTCTCAGCAACTTTGTTTAATTGTGTATGTGTGGTTCATGTAAAGGCACCCTTTTTTGAATGCTATATAATATAAATCTTCCAGAGTCTGGATAGGAGAGTCAGGTATACCACTTTTCTGTCATGCTCTTTTCTATCAAATGATCTAATAAATTTCTTTCTAAAACTGTTTCAGATTTTGAGGTCTGTTCTCACAGACAACAAAAAGGTGTCAGATGTGGAATTCCCTGGTAGTCACCTGAAACCATGGAAAATGACTAAGTATCTCTGATTCTAGACTTGAGCATGGAAGGAACTAAGGAACATGGGATCAAATCAAACACTGTCAGAATCTAGTGAGTTTCCTCATGTTCAGGTCAGACACAGTCTAGGCTTTGACTACAGGTTTCCATTAGATTAAGGGGCTATGCTTGGTCTCAGTCCAGGGAAAGACTCAAGTAGGGTAAGAATTCATCCACGTCATCATTATCCCTTTCTTTTTCTCCTCTTTCTCTTTCTGTCTTTCCTCAAATTTCCCAACATACCTAGTCTGGGACAATAGACCCCTGGTGTCCTGGTAAATATGGGTATTAACTCTGGATCCATCTACTAAAGATGACTCTAGGTTAGTAAAGGAAACTTGTATTTGGCAGACAGTGGATTTGATGGGGACTTCCACTTCTAAAGTTCTCTAGCATGTACAAGTTCTTGCTTATCTTGGAAAACTGAAAGGGAACAGTTCAGCAGCCGCAAAAAAACTTCTGCAAGACATGACAGAGAGGGAACTTAGAAGGCTGGGAAAGAGAATAATGAAGTCTCAAAACAGCTCCTCCACTTATCTATAATATTAAGCAAGGAAATATTGTCACTGACATTTTTATTGTTTAGACTTTCAGTGACATAAAAAGAGGGAAAACTGTAATACTCTTTCTTTTGCCCTACCTTCACACCCCTTGTCAGTTTGGTGGTTACAGAGATAAAGCCAGACAAGTTAAGGAAAGAAAGCATTTCCTGGTTTGTAGAAATTTAGGGCATTATAAACTAATTAGACAGTAAAAATTGTAGCTGATATAAAATACCTTTACTGGAAATTTCCAAGTTATGATTTAAACATTTTTGCTAAATGCTCACACATATTTGTGGATTTTCTTTGGAGGTTTACAGCTAGGATCAAGATTAAGTACAAACAGAGCCAAGATGGCAGAGTAGAAAGATACACATATGCTAGCTCCTAACCCACAGCCCATAAAATACCTATAAAGAAGAGCTCCCAACAAATTCTGGAGCAACAGAAGCCACAGAACAACGGAGCAAAGGAGATTTCTGTTCCAGAGAGACCTGAAAAACTGCCACGAAAGGTATGTCAGGCACCGGACCCAGAGCAGAGCCCAGCCCTGCCTTGGCCACATGGCTACGAGGGGAGCAGATCTGAGCAGGCTCCAGGGACAGAATCTCCAGCAGCCACACAGGTCCCTCCACCCACAGGTGCCAAAGGTCAGTGATAGGGTCTTTTCAGCTTACTGAGAGGGGAGCAGGGTGTCTCCATAACTCAAGCCTCCTAGGGATGCAGCAGCAGAGGCAGCAGGAGACAAGGGCTCCCAAAGCAGGCAGGAGCTCAGATCCATTGTTGAATGTCTCCGCATAAACCCCCTGAGGGAACTGAGCAGCATGTAACAGCCCTGCCCCACTCAAGCACCTGAACTTAATCTCACACTGAATAGCAGCCCCACCCCTGCTGAAAGCCCTGAGGTCTGGGAAGCAGCATTTGAATCTCAGACCCCAAGCACTGGCTGGGCAGATCTGCAGGTGAGGTGGGTGTGGAGAGGAAACTCAGAAGTCAAGTCACTGGCTGGGAAAATGCCCAGAAAATGGAAAAAAAAATAAGACCATAGAAGGTTACTTTCTTGGTGAACAAATATCTCCTGTCATCCTTTCGGATGAGGAAGAACAATGCTTACCATCAGAGAAAGACACAGAAGTCAAGGCTTCTGTATCCCAAACATCCAAAATAAATATTCAATGGGCTCAGACCATGGAAGAGCTCAAAAACGATTTTGAAAATCAAGTAAAAGAAGTGGAGAAAAAATCAAGAAGAGAAATGAGAGTAATGCAAGCAAATCATGAAAAACTAGTCAACATCTTGCTAAAGGAAACCAAAAAATGCCTGAAGAAAATAACACCCTAAAAATAGACTAACCCTAATGGCAAAAAAAGTTTAAAAAGTCAATGAGGAGGAAAAAGCCTTAAAAAGCAGAACTGGCCAAATGGAAAGAAAAGGTTCAAAAGTTCATTGAAGAAAATAATTCCTTCAAAATTAGAATGGAGCACATGGAATCTAATACTTTTATGAGAAATAAAGAAATTATAAAACAGAACCAAAAGAATGAAAAAATAGAAGACAATGAGATATACCTCATTGCAAAAACCACTGACCTGAAAAATAGATTGAGGAGAGATAATTGAAAAAATATTGGACTATATGAAAGCCATGATTTAAAAAAGAGCCTTGACAACATCTTTCAAGAAATTATCAAAGAAGATTGCCCTGGTACTCTAGAACCAGAGGGTAAAACAAAAATTAAAAGATCCACTGGTCATCTTTGGAAAGAGATACTAAAAGGAAAACTCCTGTGTATATTGTATTGTATACTGTATGTTCCAAAGTTCCCAGGGAAAGGAGAATATACTGTAAGCAACTAGAAAGAAACAATTCAAGAATTGTGGAAATACAATTAGGATAAAACAAGATCTAGCAGCTTCTACATTAAGGGATCAAAGGGCTTGCAATATGATATTTTGGAGGTCAGAGGAGCTAGGATTGAAACCAAGAATCACCTACTCAGAAAAACTAAGTATAATACTTCAGGGGAAAAAAAGGGCATTCAATGAAATAGAGAACATTCAAGCATGGTTGATGAAAAGACCAAAGCTGAAGAGAAAATTTCACTTACAAATACAAGAATCAAGAGAAGCTTGAAAAGGTAAACAGGAAAGAGAAATCATAAGGGACTTATTAAAGTTGAACTGTTTATATTCCTACATGAAAACATGATATTTGTAACTCATGAGACAATTCTCAGTATTATGGTATTTGGAGGAGATAGATAGATAGATAGATTGATAGATTGATAGAGGGTACATGGTGAGTTGAATATGAAGGGATGACATCTAAAAAATAAAACTAACGGTTGAGAGAGGAATATATTGGGAGAAGGACAAAGGGAGAGATAGAATGGGGGTAAATTATCTCACATAAAGGAGGCAAGAAAAAGGTTTCACAATGGAGGGGAAGAGGGAAGAGTTGAGAAGGAATGAGTGAACATTACTCTCATTGGATTTGGCTTAAGGAGGGAATAACATACACACTCAATTGGGTATCTTACCTTAAAGGAAAGTAGGAAGGAAGGGGCTAAGGTCAGGAGCAGAGGGATGGTGACAGAAGGGAAGGCAGATTGGAGGAGGACATAGTCAGAAGCAAATCCTTTAGAAAAGGGAGAGGGTCAAAGGGTTAGAGAAAATATAATAATGGGGGTGCAGGGTGGAATGAAGGGAAATAGAATTAGCCTTTCACAGCATGACCATTATGGAGGTGTTTTGCAAAATTACACATATACAAACTATATTAAATTGCTTGCCTTCTCAATGGGGTGGGTGGGGAAGGAAGAAGGCAGAAAATGTGGAAATCAAACTTTTAAAAACAAATGTTAAAAAAATGTTTTTACATGTAACTAGGAAATAAGATATATGGGGAATGGTGTATAAAAATCTATGTTGCCCTTCAAGAAAATAAAGGGGAAAGGGATAAGAGCAGGGATGATAAAAAGGAGGGCAGAATGGAGGAAGGGGTAATCGGAATACATGCCATATCAGGGTGGATGGGAGGGAAAAGATGCAGAGAAAATTTGGAACTTAAAATCTTGTGGAAATGAATGTTGAAAATGAAAAATAAATAAATAAATTTAAATCTTTAAAAATGTAATTACTCTCTATATTTTTAAAAAATTATTTATTTTTCATTTTCAATATTCACTTTCATAAGTTTTAAAATTTCTTCCCCTTCCTCCCCTCTTCCCTCCCCAATACATCATGGAATCCAATATAGGCTCTCTATATATATACATTTATATTCAACATATTTTTACATTAGTCATGCTGTGTAGAAAAAATAGAACAAATGGACGGAACCATGAGAAAGAAAAACAAAAGAAAAAAAAGAGAGAGCAAGTATTATGCTTCTATATGAATTCAGACTCCATAACTCTTTCTCTGGATGTGAATAGCATTTTCCATCATGAGTCTTTGAATTGTTTTAGGTCCTTGCATTACTGAGAAGGGCTAAGTCTATCAAAGTCAGTCATCACATAACATGGTTATCCTGTGTATAATGTTCTCCTTATTCTAACTTCACTCAGCATTAGTGCATATGTCTTTCAGGTTTTTCTGAAGTTTGTCTGCTCATCATTTCCTATAGTATTCCACTGCATTCATATACCATAACTTGTCCTGCTATTGCCCAATTGATGGGCATCCCTTAATTTCCGGTTCTTGGCCACCACGTGTGGGTCTTTTCCTCATTTTTATGATCTCTTTGGGATACTGTCCTAGAAGTAGTATTGCCGGGTCAAAGGGCATGCACATTTCTACAGCCCTTTGGGTGTAGTCACAAATTGCTTTCCAGAATGGTTGGATCAGTTCACAACTCCACCAACAATGCAATAGTGTTCCAATTCTCCCACATCTCCAGCATTTATCACTTTTCTGTCTTGTCATGTTAGCTAATATGATTGATGTGATATACATCTAAGTTTTGTTCTGATTTGCATTTCTCTAGTAATAGTGTTTTAGAGCATTTTTTCATATGACTATAGATAGTTTTAATTTCTTCCTCTGAAAAGTGCCTATTCATATCCTTTGACCATTTATCAATTGGGGAATAACTTGCATTTTTGTACATTTGACTCATTTCTCTATATTTTTGAGAAATGAGGACTTTATCAGAGACATTGGTTGTAAAAATTCTTTCCCAATATTCTGCTTCCCACCTAATCTTGGTTGCATTGGCTTCATTTGTGCAAAAACTTTCCAATATAATATAATAGATATTATCCATTTTGCATTTCATAATGCCCTCTAATTTTTGTTTGGTCATAAAGTCCTCCTTTCTCCATAAATCTGACAGGTAAACTGTTCCTTGCTCTCCTAATTGGCTTATACTATCAACTTTTGCATCTAAATTCTGTATCAATTTAGACTTTAATTTAGTATACTGTGTAAAATATTCATGTATGCCCAGTTTCTATCACACTATTTTCCAGTTTTCCCAACACTTTTTGTCAAATAGTGAGTTCTTATTCCAAAATCTGGGGTCTGTGATTTAATCAAATAGGAGATTACTATGGTCATTTATTATTGTGTCTCACATACCTAACCAATTCCACTGATTTACCAGTCTATTTCTTATCCAGGAACAAGTAATTTTGAGGTTTCCTGCTTTATAATAAAATTTAAAATCTCATACGGTTAGGTCACCTTCCTTAACATTATGTTTCATTAATTCCCTTGATGTTCTGAACTATTTGTTCTTCTAAGTGAATTTTGTTATTATTTTTTCAATCTATATAAAATAATTTTTGGTAGTTTGATTGGTATGACACAGAATAAGTAAATTAATTCAGGTAAAATTGTCATTTTTATCATATTAGCTGAGGCTACCCACAAGCACCTGATGTTTTTCCAAATATTTAGATCTGATTTTATTTGTGTGAAGTATTTTTTAATTGTGTCCATATAGTTCTTGGGTTTGTTTTGGCAGGTAGACTTCCAAATATTTTGTAATGTCTGCTGAAACTTTAAATGGAATTTCTTTTTCTATCTCTTGCTATTGGGCTTTGTTAGTAATGTATACAAATGCAGATGACTGGTCTGGATTTATTTTATATCCTACAACTTTGCTAATGTTTATTATTTCAAATAGTTTTGTTTAACTTTATTCTCTAGGATTCTGTAAGTATATCATCATATCTTCTGCAAAGAGTGATAGTTTAGTTTCTTCTTTGCCTATTTTAATTGCTTCAATTTAACATTTCTAGTAGCATGTTGAATAACAGTGATGATAATGGACATTCTTGTTTTGCTCCCGATCTTATTGGAAATGCTTTTAGCTTATCCCCATTGCTTGCCGATGGTTTTAGGTAAATGCTATTTATCATTTATCATTTTATTATTTATTATTATTATATATTATTATCATTTTATTATTTATTATTATTATATATTATTATCATTTTATTATTTATCATTTTAAGGAAGGCTCCATCTATTCCTGTTCTGTATCGTGATTTTTATTAGAAAAGAGTGCTGTATTTTGTCAAAAGCTTTTTCTGCACCTATTGAGACAATCATATGGTTTTTGTTAGTTTTGTTGTTGATATGATGAATTATGCTGATAGTTTTCCTAATATTCATCCTGGTATAGATTCTAACTGATAATCATGTATTATTCTTGTGATAAGTTGCTGCAATCTTTTTCCAATATTTTATTTAAAATGTTTGCATCTATAGCAATTAGGGAAATTGGTTTATAATTTCCTTTTTCTGTTTTGACTCTTCACGGTTTAGGCATCAGTATCATATTTGTATCATAAAAAGAATTTGATAGGACATCTTCTTTGCTTATTTTCCCAAGTAATCTATATAGTATTGGAATCAATTGTTGTTTAAAGGGTTCATAGAATTCACATATAAATCCATCTGGCCCTGAAAAAACTTTTTTTTTCTTTACTTTTTAAAATGAGATTGGTATTGAATGTCAAATTGATAGCATTATAAGATTTGGAAATGCACTATAATGAATTAATATTTTTGATTGGCCAAAAACAATAGTTTTGTGATGTTTTTAAATTATGTAATATTGTTTTTGTTATTGTTAGGCTTCTGATATTTTGTATGACATGAATGATGGGAAATCATTGTATAAGAAATGCTCTTAATCTGAAAAAAAAGGCAATGATACAGTTGTGTCATTAGAAAAGCAACTTTTCTTTCTATGTAGATATTATTATATTATGATTTGAGCTGTTAAACCTGTCATCACAATATTTTACTTTAAAATGGATAAAGTTCTGGGGATTTTCCTTTTGGACAAGCTCATAAGATCTGATAAATCCTGTGTTTTAATTGTGTGTTCAGAATGTGGTTATTTTTAATTTATAAATGATGGATAAATAAGATGTCCTTATATGTACTTATTGTAAACTATTTTCCCCTTGTGAGAATAATAATAGTAACATAGCCCTAAGCTATAGTTAGTAGAATTTTGCTACTTGACGAAAAGTTTCCTGGGATTGTAATTTGATTGTCTGAATTGTTAGTAAGTCATTATAGTCCACCATGTTGCCATAATAATCCACCATTCAAGGAAATGTTATATGCTGCCCAAAGGAAGTATGATCTGCAAAAATCTACAGAGCCAAGATGGTGGAGTAGAAACACACACATACGCTAGCTCTGAACCCACAGTCCATAAAATATCTGTAAAAAAGCAGTCCCAACAAATTCTGGAGCAGCAGAAGCCACAGAACAACGGAGCAAAGGAGATTTCTGTTACAGAGAGCCAAAAAACCTCTCGCAAAAGGTCCATCGCTCCCTGGACCTGGAGCACAACCCAGCCCTGCGTTGTGCCGAGAGGAGGAGATGTGAGCAGGCTTCAGGGACAGAATCTCCAGTGGTCACACAGGTCCCTCCACCCACAAGTGACAGGGGTTGGTGAGAGGGTCTCTTTGGCAGGTCGAGAGGGGAGTGGGGTGCCCCCATAACTCAGGCCCCCTCGGGAGGCAGCAGCAGAGGCAGGAGCAGACTGGGGCTCCCCAAGCAGGCAAGAGCCTGCATCCATTGTTGAAGGTCTCAGCATAAACCCCCTGAGGGAACTGAGCCCTAGAGGCGGCCCTGCCCCCACCCAAGCAGCTGAACTTGATCTCACATTGAATAGCAGCCCTGCTGGCACCAAAAGCCCTGAGGCTGGGAAGCAGCATTTGAATCTCAGCCCCTAAGTGCTGGCTGGGCGGATCTGGAGGCATGGTGGGTGTGGAGAGGACGCTCAGAAGTCAACTCACTGGCTGGGAAAATGCCCAGAAAAGGGAAAAAAAATAAGACTACAGAAGGTTACTTTCTTGGTGAACAGGTATTCCCTCCCTTCCTTTCTGATGAGGAAGAACAATGCTTACCATCAGGGAAAGACACAGAAGTCAAGGCTTCTGTATCCCAGCCCACTCAATGGGCTCAGGCCATGGAAGAGCTCAAAAAGAATTTTGAAAATCAAGTTAGAGAGGTGGAGGAAAAACTGAGAAAAGAAATGAAAGACATGCAAGCAAAGTAGGAAAAACAAATAAACACACTGCTAAAGGAGACCCAAAAAAATGCTGAAGAAAATAACACCTTGAAAAATAGGCTAACTCACTAGGCAAAAGAGGTTCAAAAAGCCAATGAGGAGAATGCTTTAAAAAGCAGAATTAGCCAAATCGAAAAGGAGGTTCAAAAGCTCACTGAAGAAAATAGTTCTTTCAAAATCAGAATGGAACACATGGAGGCTAATGACTTTATGAGAAACCAAGAAATCACAAAACAAAACCAAAAGAATGAAAAAATGGAAGATAATGTGAAATATCTCACTGGAAAAACAACTGACCTGGAAAATACATCCAGGAGAGACAATGTAAAAATTATGGGACTACCTGAAAGCCATGATCAAAAAAAGAGCCTAGACATCATCTTTAATGAAATTATCAAGGAAACTGCCCTGAGATTCTAGAACCAGAGGGCAAAATAAGTATTCAAGGAATCCACAGAACACCACCTGAAAGAGATCCAAAAAGAGAAACTCCTAGAAACATTGTGGCCAAATTCCAGAGTTCCCTGGTCAAGGAGAAAATATTGCAAGCAGCTAGAAAGAAACAATTCAAGTATTGTGGAAATACAATCAGGATAACACAAGATCTAGCAGCTTCTATATTACGGGATAGAAGGGCGTGGAATAGGATATTCCAAAAGTCAAAGGAACTAGGACCAAAACCAAGAATCACCTACCCAGCAAAACCGAATATAATACTTCAGGGGAAAAAATGGTCTTTCAATGAAATTGAGGACTTTCAAGCATTCTTGATGAAAAGACCAGAGCTGAAAAGAAAATTTGACTTTCAAACACAAGAATCAAGAGAAGCATGAAAAGGTAAACAGCAAAGATAAGTCATAAGGGACTTATAAAAGTTGAACTGTTTACATTCCTACATGGAAAGACAATATTTGTAACTCTTGAAACTATTCAGTATCTGGGTACTGGACAGGATTACACACACACACACACATGCACACACACATGCGCACATAGAGACAGAGTGCACAGAGTGAATTGAAGAGGATGGGATCATATCTTAAAAAAAATGAAATCAAGCAGTGAGAGAGAAATATATTGGGAGGAGAAGGGAGAAATGGAATGGGGCAAATTATCTCACATAAAAGAGGCAAGCAAAAGACTTATTAGAGGAGGGATAAAGAGGGGAAGTGAGAGAAAAACATGAAGTTTACTCTCATCACATTCCACTAAAGGAAGGAATAAAATACACACTCATTTTGGTATGAAAACCTATCTTACAATACAGGAAAGTGGGGGTTAAGGGGATAAGCAAGATGAGGGGCATGATGGAAGGGAGGGCATAGGGAGGAGGGAGCAATTTGAGGTCGACACTCATGGGGAAGGACAGGATCAAAAGAGAGAATAGAAGTAATTGGGGGCAGGATAGGATGGAGGGAAATATAGTTAATCTTATACAACACGACTATTATGGAAGTCATTTGCAAAACCACACAGATTTGGCCTATATTGAATTGCTTGCCTTCCAAAGGGAGGGGGTAGGGAGGGAGGGAGGAAAAGAAGTTGGAACTCAAAGTTTTAGGAACAACTGTCGAGTACCGTTCTTGCCACTAGGAAATAAGAAATACAGGTAAGGGGGTATAGAAAGTTATTTGGCCCTACAGGACAGAGGAGAGGATGGAGACAAGGGCAGAGAGGGATGATAGAGGAAAGAGAAGATTGGTGATGGGGGCAATTGGAATGCTCGGTGTTTTGGGGTGGGGGGAGGGGACAAAGGGGGAGAAAATTTGGAACCCAAAATTTTGTGAAAATGAATGTTAAAAGTTAAACAAATAAATTTAAGAAAAAGAAAAGAAAATCTACAGAAGAATGTTTTGTTTTTCCCTGGGAAAGCTGAGAGAACTACCTTGCAGAGGCAAAAGTAATTTTCACTTAGTTCAGTTTTCCAATTATGCTATTTCTTTTATGAATTGAAAATTTTCTCACCTCATTAGTTCTAAGCCTGTCTATGACGCCTTGTGAATAATGTTGAACATTGCTATATGATTGGCTTGTAACTATGACTCTTGACTGGAATTAAACAGAGATAATAGAGGCTTTTCCCTTTCATAGCTTATGTGAGGTCAGTATGTGCCCTTGAAGTGACAACCTTGATACTGTCATAACCATGCCCCTCCTTTTTCCTTTCTTAAATTTCTGTACTCAAGTGGGTAAACTGCAGAAGGTTTCCTCATTGTGATACTTAGTCTATTAATTAATAGATTAATAATAACACATCTCTAAATTATTATAATAGTATGAAAATATGGAATATCTGAACTATTTTCAATTTGAATTTGTGGTCAACTCAATATCCTAAGCAAATAGGTTAAAGAGCTGTTAGCCTTGCCACCCACTTGCTAATCATTATACATTCATGTAAGAATAGGTCCTTAAAAATTTCTCATTCTTTCAGGATGATATGTGGATAGCACCTGTTCTCAAAAGAGAGGAATATGATAAGGATGTAAAAGTTTTTTTTTTTAATTTAACTAAGCAGTAAACTTTGAGAAAGCAACAGGAGTAGAATATTTTCTCAAAGAAATGAGATATGTGTGATTGGCTTCCAAACATTTCTAATGGAATATATTAATCTTGAGTATTTTTAGTAATAAGTTGCCCAAATCAAATTACAGATTTCTGGTGCAAAACTAGATTAATAAATATAAATAAAATTTTAAATCATACATTAATAATTTTTCAATATTTTGAAGTCTTTGATAATAGGAATAGACAGAAGAGTTCATTTTCCAAATTAGGTTCTCATGGATCCACTTTAATATTCTTCCTCAGTCTGTTGATGGTATTTTCCATATAAGGTACAAGGCTTAAGAAAAGATCAAGTGATATGTCAAAACTGAAATTCTTTAAAGTTCTGGGTATATTATGAGCTCCTAATTTGCTGTTCCTCTTAAAGCTCTGTCATTATTAGAATTAATTCTATAAATTCTGAGCTGACATGAATTAGTTGCTAGAAGCCAAATTTAGAAGTTTGTATTAAACTGGGTTAAGTCTTCATTACTGGCAGATTTTACAGAATTTCCAAGAAAATCTTTTCAAGTTACTTGGAATCAGAGAAGTAGTTCTGCAAGGAGTACCTCATTCAAAGCTGCTCTGAAAAGAAGGACTATTCCAAACTTTGCAAGGGAAGATGCTTCCAGGGATCAAATGACTGCATGGGACAGTTGTGAGTCTAAATGAAATAAGAATATTACATGGACATTAGGAGTGGGTTGCAAAGAAATAAGCAGCTTGATGTTACTGCTTTTTTGTTATGTTTTGTTTCATGGTGTTTGTGTTTGATAAGAAAGTTTTTCCCTGACTCAAGTTTTCTTTTTTTTTTTTACCTTGGTGATACAGAAATCTTGCCTCTCGATTAATTCATTGCAAACCCTCTAGAATATCAGGGAAGTTTTTCTTGATAATTTCTTGAAAGATGATGACGAAGTTCTTTTTTTTAATTATGGCTTTTAGATAGTCCAACCACTTTTAAATTATCTTTCCTTGATCTGTTTTCCAGGTCAGTTGTTTTTTTTCCAATGAGATAGTTCACATTATCTTCTATTTTTTTCATTGTTTTGGTTTTGTTTGATTGTGTCTTGATGTCTCATAAAGTCACTAGCTTCTATTTGCTCCAATTTAATTTTTAAGGAATTATTTTCTTCAGTGGGCTTCTTTGCCTCTTTTTCCATTTGAACAATTGTACATTTTAGGAGTTCTCTTCAGGTAATTTTTATGCCTCTTTCCCCAGTTGTTCTCTTCATTGAATTTCTGTATACCTTTTTCCATTTGGTCATTTCTGCTTTTCAAGGCACTCTTCTCCTTATTTGATTTTTCTACCTTTTTTATCCTTTGATCTATTTTGTATTTTAAGGTGTTATTTTATTCAATATATTTTTGTGCCTTCTTTACCGAGCTAGTGACTTTTTCATGATTTTTCTTGCCTCACCCTCATTTCTCTTCCCAATTTTTCCTCTATCATGCTCACTTGATTTTTTTAAATCCTTTTTGAGTTCAGTGCCCTGAGTCCAATTCACATTTACAAGGCAGAGTGTCTACAATTCATACAAAAGTTAAGTGAATTATTCCAGGTTACATGGCATGAGTATGGTATATCCCGGAGATCAAGGAGGCCTCAATTGTCCATCTCTATAGAAAAAAAGGAAATAGGTTGTCTTGTGACAACCACAGAGTGGTCTCTTTCTTAGTCCTTGCCAGCAAGATCCTGGTCAGAGTCCTCCTTAACCAGTTGATACTCTACCTGGAAGGGTCATCTTCCCAAGATACAGTGTGACTTCAAGAAGGGCCAAGCAATGGTCAACTTGGTGTCTGCTTCCCAACAACTGCAGGAGAAATGCCAGGAGCAGAAGAGAGGTCTATACATGATGCTCATCAATCTAACCAAGGCCTTTGATACTGTCAGTCATGAGGGCCTATGGATGATCATGGCAAAATTTGGTTCCCCAGAGAATTTCATTGGTATTGCATGCCAGTTTCATGATGGCATCCTTTCATGGTCTCTGAGTAATGGATAATATTCTCACACTTTCCCACTCACTAATTGAGTAAAGCAGGGCTTTGTGTTTGCTCTCATACCTTTTTATCATGATGTTTTCAGCAATGTTATCTGATATTTTCAACAATAACAAAAAAGGCACAAAGGTCAACTACTACACTGATGGCAAATTATTTAACTTGAAAAGGCTGTAAACCAAGACTAAAGCATAGGGAGAGTTGGTACATGACTTTTTGTTTACAGATGATTGTGCACTCAATGCAGACTCTGAGGCTGAGATGCAAATACACACACACACACACACACACACACACACACACACACACACACATATATATATGGATCATTTCTCTGCTGCTTGTGCTCATTTTGGTTCATAGACTAACCCCAAGAAACCAGAGGTTTTCCACCAGTCAACACCACACTATCCATATATGAAATCATTGGTTTGCAAATGGAGAAATATGGAGTGCTATGAATATGTTCAGTTACCTTGTCAATATACTTTCCAGGGATCTACACATAGATGATGAGATTGATGCATGTATTCCAGAGCTAGCTCAGCATTTCAGAGACTCTGAAAGAATATGTGAGAGAAAAGAGGTATGAGGCTGAATACCAAACTGAAGATCCACAGAGCCACTATGTTGACCTCACTGTTATATGCCTGTGGAACCTGGACAGTCTACTAGTGTCATGCCAGAAAATTGAACCACTTTCATTTGCAATGTTTTAAGAAGATTCTTCAGATCATCTATGAAGATAAGGTAACAGACTTTGAAGTCATTTCTCAATTTGAACTGCCCAACGTTCAAACTGTACTGGATAAAGTGCAACTCCCAAAGACTGGCCACATTATTTGAATGCCAAATATACATTTGCCTAAGAGGTTATTTTATAGATAGCTCAAATAAGGCAGGGACTCACATGGTGGTCAGAAGTTATATAAGGAGACTCTGAAGGTCTCTCTGAAAAACTTTGGTATTGATTGTGAGACATGGGAAACATAGGCACAAGACTATCCAATCTGGTATGTTCACATCAAAGGTGTTGTACTCTATGAGCTCAAAAGAAACATAAGATGTGCAAATTTTGAGACATCTCCCCCCTAAAAAATGATTATATGGCCTATTTATACCCGTGCTATAATAGAAAATTCTGAATTCTCATTGGTCTGATCAGTCACAGTGAAACATATTCTACATTTACCCAAACATCATGATGTGATTTTGGTGCTCTGCAGGCATAAAGGACAAACAAAAAGAACAAAAGGTAAATTTTGTAAAGGAACTGATTTTGGGCTCAATATAAAAAAACATTCACTAATAACTAAAGCTAACAATAATTAGATGGGTTCCCTCATAAGATAATGAGTTCCCTAATGCTGAAGGTCACCAAGTTGAAGCTACATGACCATTTGGTGATGATGTTGTACAGTAGATTCTACTTCAGGCTGAGGTCGGGCAAGATAATGAGTGACAGATTGGAAGGTCCTTGGAATCAGTGAGATGTCTTAGATATCTCTGAAAACAGTAAGATCCACAAATACACAATTGCCTCTGGTAAGTGAACAAAATCCTTTCATTGTGAATGTGTTCATTAATCCATTAATCTGCACTTAATTAAACAATTAAAAAAAAGAATAAGCTTGTGTGTCTGCCTAGAAGCCAGAATAATATTCATCTTGAATATGTATGATCTAATCTAGTCTCAGTCACTTTCTAGTCATATACCTTTGGAAAAGTCATTTGACCATCTTGTAAGCCTTGATTTCTTCATGTGCAAAAGGATAGTAATAATGCTTAGCTCAGAGAAAGATCACAGCATATAATCAGAATACTAAACCAGGACTCAGGAAGATGTGAAGCTCTGATACTTGTTGGTTGTTTGACCATAAGCATCATTTAACCTCTAAGTCACAGCTAACTCTAAGATTTATTTACTAACTTATCAATCAATCAATAAACATTTATAAAGTTCCTAGCATGTGCCAGGAACGAGCTTAAAATCTAATGGGAAAGTTATATATATATATATATATATATATATATATATATATATATATATATATATATATATATCCTATAGACAGGATAAATAGGAAATAATACAGGCAAGATGCTAAATTAAGAGAAGTTATAAAAGGCTTCCTGTAGAAGGTGGGATTTTAGTGGAGATGTAAAAAAGGGCAGGGAGTTTAATAGTCCAAGTAGAAAAGGGAGATCATTCCAGGAATGAGACTGCCACTGAAATCCCCAGAAGTGAGAGATGAACTGTCTTGTTTGTGGAACATCAAAGAAGCCATTTTTACTAGATCAAAGAGTAGATGTTGAGGAGTAAGGTATGAGAAGACTGGAAGGGAAGGAATGAGCTAGATTATAAAGAATGTTCCCACATAAATAAAATCAAAAATCTGTGATCAAATTATCTAATGTTTTCTCTACAGGACTACTGTGAGAAACAATTGACATAATGGATAATAAAATTAATAAGAAAAACTCCCAAGTGCTACACAAATTTAAGGGACTATTAGCAATGTCATGAAGAACAATACATATAACTTAAATTCATCAAATTAAGAAGTAGATTTTACTCTACAAATAATATACTAGGGTAGGAATTGTGCTTTTGCTCACTAAGGGTCAGTTTTCCCAATTAATCTCCAGTCTAAGGGAGGATAAAACTCCGGAAAGCCTCCACAGCTGATACCACAACATTACCATCACCAAGAAATTCCATTGATTAATCCCTGGCTCCTAAGTTATCCAATCATCTTGACTTTCCACATACATGATCCACTTGAGAGTTCCATGGCTCTTCCTAGGGTAAGCAAAAGACCTGATCTATGTTTATATCACCATGACTATTGGTTAAACCCAGGAATCAGCTCATATCAGCCCATGAGAGCTAATAATTTAATTTTCAGTATGAGTATTTTTCACTCCAGGAACTGGCAAATGCAACAAATCAGGGCTTGATTTATGAAGACAATGTTAATAATGGAGATTAAACTTAGAATGGTCATATTTACATTTTTTTTTACCCTGAAGATCCAGTTTAAACATTTGCCAGTGCATCCCTAGGCTTTTACTCATAATTCTCTTCAAGCCAGACCAAAAACTCAACTAAGTGCTATGAAGGACCTAGTAAGATGTAACAGGGAGCAAGTTGTATTTGAAGTTAGAGGATGTACATTTAAGTTCGGGTTCTGATGCAAATTACCTATAAGATTCTGAGCAAGTCATTTAACCTTTTTAATCCTGTTCCTATATCTGTAAAATAAGGAGTTTGTATTCACTCATCTACAATGCCCTTTCCAGCTCAAAAACTATGTAGCCATAGGTAAAAAAAAAAAAAACAAAAAAAAAACAGTTTTATGTGTCTGTGTGGAAACAACTTCACATCTCCTTCTTTTAACAGGTACTTAATCAATGTTCACTGAATTGGGGAAAGTTATTTTTTTCTTGCTATATTTAAAAATTTTCAAAGGTATAGTTTTTCATAAATATGGGTTTTACAATCATAAATTCAATAACAGAAGACTCTAGTATAAACAGACATCAGATACTATTTGAGAAGGCTGCAGAGACATCATTAAATTCCATGTAGACTGGGGGAAAAATTATAATCTCAAAGGGAAAAGTGCAAAGACAGAATAACCAGATGGAGAGAAAGTGTTTGTGGGGGAAAGACAGCCTCTACTAACAATGGTCTTTCTCTTTTTGTATCCATGGGAATCAGGAAGACAATTTTCTTCTTTGTTCTAGAAAACAAGAAATTCCTTAGGTAGTCCAAGTGCTGGACAGCAGTGGCTGATTGAGAAATGCCATCACAATCAAAGGATTCTTTCACTTTGGAACTGAAAGCCCAGCGTACAAATGGGGTAAGCCAAAATACCTGATGGTACAACATACTAATTTCATATAAAGTAATTAGGAGGAAATAAGTATCAAAAACTTTTGATGTTACTGCAAAATTCACAATCTATACAAATGGTCAGATCATTCTGATTGAATTTTACAATTGGCTATTAGGGTATCCATAGGAACATGAATGTCCCTCTCTTATATTTTTGGGCTGTCAGAAACACTTTCAACTCATTATCTACTTAATTCCATTCAGTAATTTTAAACTACTTTTTTGGTGTAGGTAAAAGCTAACTGAAAAAATTTAAGTAAATACAAATTTAATTAGGAAAAGATTAGTAACAGAATTTTGGAGTTAGAGGGGTCCTCAGAGTTCATCTGGTATTGAGCACTCATTTTACAGTTAAGGAAACCTGAGACCTAAAGAAGTTAAAAGATCTGTGCAAGAACATGTTGCTAGTTGCAGTGCAGACCAGCTGACTCTAGGCCCATTGTTATTTCCACTATCTTATGGTGCTTATATTACAACTTTGTCTTGAACCTCAATAAGCTGAAACAAAACGAGACTATGAGGCAATGCATAAAAGCTTCACAAGTACAACTGGATGCAAAATTTCCTCTGCCTATTCTGAATCAAAAGTCATAAAATAGAAATAATTCTCTTTTGTTTGTCTTTTCTGAATCAAAAATACTACATTTTTTGGCATTGGAAACTGACCAATCACAAATGGTTATGAGTGGCAACTGTGTGCAAAGCATTGTGCTGGGAATTGTAGTGGTTACAAATATTTATTTCATGTGAACCTTGTCTTAAGCCTTGGATCTTCACACTGGTAACTAATAACGATTAGATCACCCCTCTATTCACCACATAAAGAAGTCAAACTGTTAGTACATACATTTTTCAATGAAAAAAATATTCATAGCGTGTTGTCTTTTCCAGATGCTTTTGCTGCTTTTGACCAGATGTAGTCACCACCATGGTACTAGGAAGCATAGAAGTTGAAGACAATTTTTGTTTCCAAATCCCAGCAAGGCTGTTGAGTGTCAGAAAACGTATACCTTGCACAAACTAAATTTATGGAACCAACTGAAGCAATAATCATTTGTGGCTTCATTATTGCTAGTCATTGGTTCCTGAAGGGCAAAGCTCACTTGTTCTCGATACATACATTGCTCCAATGGACAGCAACTTTCTTTCAAATTTCCAAATTTGGAGGGTGGAGTTCATATCTGTATGATTTCTAATGAAATATATTACAAAAAATTTACTAAAACAACCTTTCATTATTGCACTAGAGTTCAGCAAAAACTGATTTAGTAGTAATTAATGCTTCACAGAAAGATCTGTATGCCATTCCTAAACTATTTTCAAATCATGACACATTTACTCCACCATCAATGGCACCCTTCTTATCCACCTCCTATGGGAACTTTGAATTCTGCCCCTGGGACTACTCTGAACTCTAACAGATGAGCTTTCACCTGATCTTGTACAGACACCTCCACATCCTTACCCAGCCATTAGTGACAATGCCTCCTCCCTATCCTTCCCAGCTTCTCTTTTATGGACTCTCTTCTCCCTTTAGAATGTAAACTCCTTGGGGTGGAGCCAAGATGGCAGAGTAGAAAAATGGACCTGCTGTAGTTCTCCTCGCATAGCCAATAAAATACCTGTAAAAAATGACTCTAAAGAAATTCTAGAGCAGTAGAAGCCACAAAATGACCGAGTGAAAGAGATTTCTAGGCCAAGGCAGCCTAAAAGACCAACAGAAAATGTCTATCATACTGGTCTTGGAGAGCAGCCCAACCTTGGCCATGTAGCGCAACATGGAGAGGACCAGAGCAGGCTTCAGGGCATGGAATCACAGGTAGCAGCTGTGGTTCCCAGATTTCTCAACCTACAAATGCCAAAGACATCTTGAAAGGTCAGTGAGAAAGCTCTTTCACCTGGGTGAGAAGGTAGAAGGGTCCTGCCCTAGCCCTGGCCCAGGTGTCTACAGTATCCATTTTTGGAGCCCTCAGCCTAAAAACCCTGGGGGAATTGAGCCACTGATCAGGATCTCAGCCCTGAGAGGTAGTCCTGAGGTGAGGAGAAGCATTAGCATGGTGGAGCTGGAGGAGATTCTGGACAGGGAATTCTACTTGCAGATCCTGAGCAGAAAAGGTCTTCTGGTTGCTCCTAGATCAGAGCACAGGCCAGGAGAGGAGTAAACTCCTCTTCCTTGATTATGTCACCTTAGAGGAACTGAGAATTTATAGGTCCCCAGAGTATACTCTCCACTTAACAAAGGACTCAAAAGGCAAGTAACTAGCTGGGAAAAGGAGAAAATAAGACTATAGAAGGTTACTTTCTTGGTGAACAAGTACTTTCTTCCATCCTTTCAGATGAGGAACAGCAATGCACACCATCAGAGGAATATGTAAAATCGAAGGTTTCTGCACCCAAAACTTCCAAAAAACATATGCAATGTTCTCAGGACATGGAAGAGCTCAAAAAGGATTTTGAAAATCAAGTAAAAGAGGTGGAGGGAAAATTGGGAAGAGAAATGAGAATGACGCATGAAAATCATGAAAAGTAAGTCAACAGCTTGTTAAAGGAGACCCAAAAAATGCTGAAGAAATTAACACCTTTAAAAATAGACTAACCCAAATGGTAAAAGAGGTCCAACAAGCCAATGAGGAGAAAAAAACTTTAAAAAGCAGAATTAGTCAAATGGAAAAGGAGGTTCAAAAGTTCACTGAAGAAAATTGTTCTTTAAAAATTAGA
Organism: Notamacropus eugenii; assembly: GCF_028372415.1. Taxonomy (NCBI): domain Eukaryota; kingdom Metazoa; phylum Chordata; class Mammalia; order Diprotodontia; family Macropodidae; genus Notamacropus; species Notamacropus eugenii. Next base: position 392,864,266 of record NC_092875.1, read on the forward strand.
ATGGAGCAGATGGAAGCTAATGACTTTATGAGCAACCAAGAAATCACAAAACAAAACCAAACAAATGAAAAATTGAAGACAATGTGAAATATCTCATTGGAAAAACAACTAATTTGGAAAATAGATCCAAGAGAGACAATTTAAAAATTATGGGACTACCTGAAAGCCATGATCAAAAAAAGAGCCTAGACATCATCTTTCATGAAATTATCAAGGAAAACTGCCCTGAGATTCTAGAATCAGAGGGCAAAATAAATATTGAAAGAATATACCGATCACCTCCTGAAAGAGATTCCAAAAGTAAAACTCCTAGTAAAAATTATAGTGAAATTCCCAAGTTCCCAGGTCAAGGAGAAAATATTGGAAGCAGTCAGAAAGAGAAAATCCAAGTATTGTGGAAATACAATCAGGATAACACAAGATCTAGTAGCTTCTACGTTAAGGGATTGAAGGACTTGGAATATGATATTCTAGAAGTCAAGGGAGCTAGGATTAAAACCAAGAATCACCTACCCACAAAAGACGAGCATAATACTTCAGAGGAAAAATGGGAAAGGACTTTCAAGCATTCTTGATGAAAAGATCAGAGCTGAATAGAAAATTTGACTTTCAAACACATGAATCAAGAGAAGCATGAAAAGGTAAACAGGAAAGGAAAATCAACAGTTCAACAGTTTACATTCCTACACAGAAAGATAATATTTGTAACTCTTGAAAATTTTCTCAGTATTTTGGCAGTTGGATGGATCATATATATACACATATGTATGTATACATATATATGTATATATATATATGTGTGTATGTATATATATACATATAGACAGAGGGCACAGGGTGAGTTGAATAGGAAGGGAGGATATGTAAAAAAGATAAAGTTAAGGGTTGAAAGAGAAATATATTGGGAAGACAAAGTGAGAAATGGAATGGTGCAAATTATGTCTCATTAAAGAGGCAAGAAAAGTTTTTTTAATGGAGGGGGAAAGGGAGGAGGTGAGAGGGAAAAAGTGAAGCTTACTCTCATCACATTTGGCTTAAGGATGGAATAACATGCACTCTCAATTTCATATGAAAATCTCTTACACTACAGGAAAGTAGAGGAGAAGGGGAGAAGCTAGGTGTGGAGGGAGATGATAGAAGGGAGGGCAAATGGGAGGAGGGAGTAATTAGAAGTAAATGCTTTGGGGGAGGGATAAAGTCAAAAGAGAGAATAAAAGACGTAGGGGGCAGGATAGGATGGAGAGAAATATAGTTAGTCTTTCACAACATGACTATCAGGGCAGTCTTTTGTGTAACTACACATGTATGGCCTATATTGAATTGGTTGCCTTCTCAGTGGGGATAGGAGGGAGGGAGGGAAAGAAGTTGAAACCCAAAGTTTTAGGAATGAATGTTAAGAATTGTTTTTGCATGCAACTGGGAAAAAGGAAATACAGATAATGTGGTATAGAAATCTGTCTTGCTGAACAAGAAAAGAGAGAAGATGGGGATAAGGGAAGGGAGGGGTGTGATAGAAGGGAGGGCAGATTGGGAAAAGGGATAATCAGAATGCATGGTATCTTGGGGTGGAGGGAGTGGAGAAATGGGGAAAAAATTTGGAACTCAAAATCTTGTGGAAATGAATGTTGAAAACTAAAAATAAATAAATAAATTTTAAAAAACTAATAAAAAGAATGTTAGCTCATTGAGGACAAAGACTGTCTTGTTTTCTTGTATTGTATCCCCAACACATAGCTAAGTACCTGACACATAGTAATTATGTAATAAATGCTTTATCATTTATCATTCATTCATATGAATATCAACAAATTTTATTTTAGTGCCTCTTTTCCTTATCACTTTGAACAGCTCTCTTTCAGTTGACTTGTCAACTACACCAAAACAAGACCTGGAAAGATGGAATTTTAATTTTTAAGGAATTCAGAAGATACAGATGTGTCAGTGGAGATCTCTCTTCAAGCTAATAACTGATGACAATAATTACTGCTCATTTATCTCTTGGAAGTAGATGAGATTTTATCACTTTGGAACATATTTAATTCCCTGTTTGGGTGTAAAATAAATTTTATCAGTAGTTCATAACTTCTGCATTTAAAGAGGCCACAATAATTCGGCAAAGTGATAACAAACTGACATTTTACACACTGTTTTCATTATATGTGATAAATATATCTATTTTCTACTTTGTGTCTTTGCACAGATTTTTTTTCTCTTATGCATGGAATGCTCTACCTCTCACCTCCACCTCCTAGCATCATTAACTTCCTTCTAGACTTTGTTCTGGGATCATATACTATCTCCTGATCCCCTTAGTTATCAGTTCTAACTCTTTCTTCTCAAAGTGCCAGACGCATATTTATCTATTTATAGGTTACAATCCCTGCAAGAGGAACATAAGCTCCTTGAAGACAAGGTTTGTTTTCCATTTCATCTTTTCATTCCCAGCACACTGCTTTGAGTATAAAAGATACTTAATAAATCCTTTAGGAGTTAGATTAAATCCTCACAGCAATGCCCTGATACACAGTGCCTTAGTCCTGGAGCAAAGATAATATTTGTATCAAAGTAGATCATTACATAGCCTTACAAATTTAAAATAAATATCCATTTGCCATATTCTTAATCTCTCATGCAGGAATTTTCATGAAAATCAGCTCTTTTGACATGCAGTTAAAAATCATCTGTAAGATTCTCTTTGTATACCTTCCACTCAGATACTAACAAAGATAAAAGATAAATTTCCTTTTCATTGGATTCATTCTTCTATTAAGTACCTGTGGATTCTGATTTCAATCGATATTTCTGATCTTTTCAAAGTAAGTCTTTTAAAGACCCAGGAAAAAAAATCATGTGATTTGAACAGATGACGCAATTTGGTTTTTTTTGCTATTTAGTGATGGATGCTATTAAATTGACTGTTCCTCCTCATTGACATGGTTCCAGTGCTTCTAACTGGTAGCGATCAAGTGAATAACTAAACCCCAGTAGGGTGACAGGAAATGCTGTGCAGCTTTAGAAACAGCAATTTCATCAAAAAGCAAATAATGTATGAGATAATGACAAAATTATAGATAAATGTTCATGATGTCCCACACTTTTAATTTTTTAATATTATAGACAAATGCTCATGAAGTCCCACACTTTTAATCAGTGATTTCTTTTATGTCAATAGGAATTCATAGAAAGAAATAATGTATATTTGAATTCAAGAAATCATTGAAACATAAAATCACAAAATATTGAAACTAGAAGAGACTTTAAAGAATAGCTTTTCAAATTCCTGATTTTTTGAACGAAGAGATTGTGCTACAGAATAATTAAGTGACTTCCTGGTTAATTGTAGAAATGGGAGAAGAAATCATTTCCCCTTCCTATAATCTACTTAGAAGCTTCTAAAAATGTCCTGTTAGGTAGCATTTTTTTTAATGAAAAGGAAAACAATTCTCCTGAAAAAGCTATAACTTGTTACACAAGGTTATATGAGATAATTCATAATAAATCACTTTGCAACCATCAAATTCTCTATAAATACTATACTATTATAATTATCATTATTACTATTTCCCTACTGCCAACTGTTTTGGGTTCAATTACTGCTTGCAGCTGATCTTAGAGGGAGATTATTTTTTCCTCCATGGAAAATAAAAAGTTTGGTCTATCATCCAGGTGTTATTGTCACAGTGCCAAACATTCAAATAGTCGAATACATCTGGAAATGTAGATGCAGTTTATTTGGTAATTGAAGGGCACTTTTACTTTTCATCGGATCATTTTTATACCACCCTAGATAGAATTATTATCATGTAAGAATTAGACCCTGCTTTTAACCCACTGGTAAGACCATCTATTTATTGACCAAAGAGCAATAGGTTCAAAACTCATTCTCTTCCTTTACTAAAGTAGGAACAAACTTTTGCAACTCTATAACTGTAACAACATCTGAACGTCAGAATGTAGTATACTGGAAATAATGATGGTTCTGGAGTCAGTCAAATCTTGAAAAATCATTCAATCTCCCTGGGCCTCCATTTTTATTCAGCTATAAAATGAGAGGATTGGATTTGATGGCAACGAAAATTCCTTTCATTTCTAGATTGTTGAAACTATTTAAGAAATTATTTATCTAATATCATATAACATGTTATTTGACTTTGAGATAGACCCTACCTAAATAAAAGGTGGTACAGTTGTCACCATTTATGCCATGATGAAGCTATTACCATCTACAATTTTCAGTTTTCTTGTTTTATACATAATGCTAAATTGGCCACTTGATCCCCTAAGTTTTCCAGAATGGAAATTATCCTAAGGGATGCCAGTGTTCTATGTACTCTCTAAATCCTCCTTCAAGTTTGACAGAACAAAAAGGGACTTAATAATGTTTTTTTCAAAGTGCCAGATCAAAATGCAGTTCATCTGACTGATTCCAAGAAATGAAAGCTTCAGAAATCTTAAGCAGAATAATGGCCTTCTTGCACCACTCAATTGCCCTAAGGTGGACATTTTTTAATTATCTTTGGGTGGGAATATTACTATGGGTAGATAGAAGGAATGACTTTTTCTTAATTCTTGACTAATATACTTTTATTTTTTTTCTGAACTGTACTACAAAAGCAGAAAGGTTCACCTGAGATGAATAGAAAAAGACAGTGCAACAAATTAATACAAATGAAGTCATTCCTGAGTGACTCCATCTGCTTTAGAAACTAAGCTCGGACACTCCAGAATGTGGCCAAGATCCAGATAATTAGGCCTGACTCCAAATGAAGCCGCACAGGTAACTTATAGCTTCATTAACTCTCTTCAGAAAGGCAGGCATCCAAAAACTAACCTTAATAGAGGCAGCATATGATCCATTGACAATCTGTTTGATATTAAAAAATGAACTTTGTTTTTGCAACGTTGCATGAACGGCCGGCAAATAACATACGCAACTGAAAAGACCATGGACCAGGAAGTAGCTAAAGCATGTCACTATATTTGGAGAACAAGCCTTTTAATTTTTGTTTACAGAGTTTAATCAAAATGAATTAATAATCTAGAAACTAAGAAAGGCACATAAGGTGTCTGCAAGTGTCTTTTCTCCGTAATGAACGGGAGGATTATTAGGTAATAACAAATGTTATTCATCTTCATAATGCCTAAATGACAACCTGCTTAAAAATAACAAATGAATGCTCCTCATTGACTACTACAGGGTGACTATGACCTTCACGTATTTTAAGCAAACAAGTCCTCTTTGCAAAGACTTCAGGAGTTCTTTAATTGATAATGATGAGGGAGTTCATCTTAATGGAGAGAAAAGAACGTTTTTTAAAAAAAGAAGCTCTGATAATTGAAGCAATTTCATGCAGCCCCCTCAGTTAGAAAAGACCCAGAAGGTCTCATACTGATTTTTCATAAACAAGAAATTAGAACACAGTGAAGGAGATCAGTTAGCTATATATGAGCCCCTCATCAATGATTTTTCTTACTTGTCACTCCTTATGTGTTTGAAATTTTCTGTCTCACACTCTGTGCTAAAAAATCCTTCTTTCTAAATGGATCATTTTTTTTTTGTTTTCCTTTAAAATACAGCCTATATTTCAAGTTACTACTCCCATCAGCACTTGCAAGAAAGGTTCTTGGGACTCCTAAACTACTTTTTTTTATCATCATAGCAGAGCTAAACTGACAAAAAGAAAAGCCTCTTGTAGAACATCTAGTTCTCAGGGGTTGCACTCCAGTGATCCTCCATTTCAACCACATAGCCAAAACTACTGTTACAATAAAATGCAAAAGGGGTTAGATGCAGAAACTGGGGAGGAGAACTTAACAAGTAACTGCTAGCACTTCTGATTTGAAATTGTCTGAACAGAATAATGGCTATAACCATTTCCCTTTTTATTTGTTTTTAATATAAAAAAGCAAACCAAAATGTGACTCTTCCATTTGATATCATTTTTTGTCATTTGCAGCACATGTCTCTAGGGTCTTCAGATGCTTTTGGACTCAGGACCTAAAACTAACCACTGCATGGCGAAGCTGATACTGCATCCCTACTGGGCAGCCAAGAGTGATTCCACAAAGAAATCTCATTTTGACAGAATTTCATGGAGAATTTTTTTTAAAGAGAGAAATCAATCTTTCCTATTTTCTCATATCAGATCCTAACATTATAAGTATTACATGTATGTCATTCAGATGAAGAAATCTTTTTAAAGACAAACTCTGCTCTGAGGAGAATGTTTGCATGAGTAACCCTGAGCAAGTCACTTCCCTTCTGAACCTTTGTTTCTTCATTTGTAAAATGAAAGAACTGAGTGAGATAATCTCAAAGGTCCTTTTGAGCTCTAAAATTCTTGCTCTGGGACTGTTATTCCACCATAGTCTCACATTAACTACAAAGCAAAGCACCATCCTGCAGATATTATTTTCGTTTTGCATGGGATGGGGAGAGGGTAGGAAGGGAGGTGATGATGTTGAAGTTTTGTTTTAATTCCACATGGCAGTATTAATCATCAATTAGGTGAAAAAAGATGAACCCAATGATTTTACCTTAGATCCACTTTCCTCTGAAGGAAGTTTGAGGAGCTTTTATAACTTGACAAATTCAGGAAAAGTTTGTTTATTAGGGAATTGTTTTTGTTCCTTCCCCACCCCCTACCTTAGGCATGGAGTGAATAGATGTACTGATCTTGTAACATGGTTATCAAATTATCCTCATAAATTAGCTAATATTTAAGCAAAAAATGCCACAAGCAAATGGAAAAAATATCTCAGTCATCTTTAGAGATAGGAACGTGCCTTTATTTCGTGCAGACTGAGTGGTACAACGCCCTTATCAATAAGTAATCACTGCTTAATATAGAAATTATCCTTAACACAGGGACAAATTGGGAGGCAACTATGTCTCCATGGTTCAAAACTTTTCTAAATAAATTAACCCAAAGCAGTCTGCTGACGGGGTGGGGGGGGGGGGGAGGAGTTGTTTTTGATAACATTTTAAGCACATAGTTTAAGTTAACAAGACATGGTAAAAAGCAGGTGGGTAATTTGATGTTCACACACTGTAATGGGCCAAAGGCTAATTACTATTCACTGTAAAATGAACATAAAAGTAGCAATTATGCCTTCATCCTAGTGGATGTGATGTATTAAAAGCCATCAGATTCACCTTCTGTAATAGCAGCTTTTGTATATTTGTACCAGGAATGTGAGAAAGTAAGATAGAGATGGAGAAGGGGAGTTCTGTGGCTCTCTAGGAGGAAGCACTGGGTTCCTGGCCAATTGCCCCTCCTCCTGTGTTCAAAACAGCAAGGGACTTATGAGACCCAGCAGCTAACAAACACTATTTGAAGTTGTGCTGCTTTTAATTCCACTTCCTGTGAAATGATGCCAAATGAACTGTTCACAGTATTTTCCTTGCCAGGCTTTCAAGCCCCTTGTGAACTGTGGATGAAGGCTGAGTCCAGGAGAGGACAGTCACACCCATGGAGAACAGCTATCAGGGTCACAGATAAAACAGTCACAGAAGCATGATCAGGGAACAATGATATTCTGGACATCACAAATTTCCAATGGGGAAAAAAATCTGTTTTCAGAGCTTTTGCTAAAGATTATGACAAGTTTAGTAGATTACCTTCTTAAAAACTGAATTCAGATGAAAGCCTGGTTAGAGGTATACCAGAAAGTATCAATGAAGGAAGAGAAGGAATCGGAGTAGGTAAAAGGAGAGGAAGATGTGAAATTTGTAGAACTGGTTACTTGTATTTATTTTGAATATCTTACTTTCTGTGTACACTGTTGTCTCCCCTAATACAATGTAAATTTCATGACAGTAGAAGGTATTTCATTTCTGGTCTTTGGAACTCCAGCACTTCCAGCGGCATAATTCCTGGCACATAGTAAGTCCTTAATGAGAAATTGTTGATAGGTTGATAGAAAAAGAAAACAGGATTGTGGGCTCCGTACGCTGACTAAAAAGATGCTGAAGAGGATTAGAAAATTTTGAATTTCTAATTTCAGGGAAATGGAAGCGTTCTTTGACATTAAGTAACTATATGTTGAGTAACTATTATGAAAACAGAGTTGGGCTCTATCTGCAGTGAGCTGAACTGGAATAGGATCATGGGCTCATAGATTCAGAGATACAAGGGACCTTGGAGCTCATCTCATCCAACTCCTTCAACTGACAAATGAAGAAACTGAGGCCTACATAGATCAAATGATTTTACCCCTATCTAAAATGATGGAAGCAAAATTCAAACCCAGGACCTCTGACTCTACATACTCTTGATTTTCTACTATACACAGTGACCCATACCCAGTTTGGGTCTCTCCACAACCAATTTAACCCTGAGGAAAAGACAGCAAAAATAACAGCTGTGAGGTCCATAGTTTAAAGGTTCCAAAGTGCTTAACATATATCATTTAATTTGAGTCTCCTAATAACCTAGTGACATAGAGTCTATGGGTATTATGTCTATTTTAGAGCTAAGGAAACTGAACCTCAGAAGTAGTTTGCCACATAAATGTGAAATATCAGAGGTGACATTTGACACTTGGCCTCCCTGACTCTAAATCCCACTCTCCACTGTGCTTTAGTAATAGTACATCCACTCAGTATAACCAATCCCATTAGCAAACAGTCCTCTTTCCCTTCTGCATTTTCACTAAACAAATGAACAAATAAATAAATAAATGGATGAATGAATGAATGAATAAATAAATAAATGGAAAAATAATAATAGCTCCCATTTATGTAGCGCTTCGAGGTCTACACTTCAAGTGCAGTGAAAAGGATATGGCAATAATGCAACTAAAAACCCTACTGCTTTTGTCCCAAATATTTTGATTGAAAGGACTTTCATCCAAATTCTGCAGACATTTACCTCTTTCTTCCGTTCCCCTAAATGTCAGGGTGCCAATTCTTATTAGAAGAATCAGATATTTAAGGAACTATAATTTGACAGGTCTTACTCTGACTTGTGGGTTTCAAAAACCTTGTATTTATCTATGTACAGCTTCTCAGTGTCTCAGGTTTGGACTCAAGGCACTAGTTTCCAGGGGCCTATAAAGACTCAGCTCAGAGTGAGTGAGTCATTTCTTTGTTCCAGGAAAGCATCTATGCCAGTGATCTCTGACCCATGACAGATTTGTTGTTTTGAGTGCTGCTCAGAGGGCCTTCTCAGTGAACACCATCCCAAATCATTAAGATGCTGCCAATGTGCGCTAGCCCCCAGTCTTTCATCTGGTCAGCTACAGTTAGTGGAATGGAACTGCTATGGATACTTCTCAGAGGGGCAGTTGGATCCCATGACTTCAGCTGGTCCTGTTCATGCCAAAAATGCAGTGAAATTCAAAAATCTCAGAATGAACAAATTTTATCCCAGGGTTTTAGTTGCTTCCATTTTGTGGAAATTCAGTATAGGTTATATTTATTCCAGGTGGAGAAGCAGCATGCTATAAGGCATAGCAAGTTGATGTCAGAACTAGACAAACCTTATTTCAAATCCCACCTTTGCCAAATAATGGCTACATAACCCTGGAAAAGTCACTTAATTTTCGGTTTTCTATGGTACTTTCTAAGTCTATAAATCATCGAAAAGTAATGACATGGTAACCTGCATTGGTAGAGAGAGTTTTCTCATCCAGGAGACCCTTTTAATCAATGAAATGGTAGGTGCAGTCCCTATCTTATTGAATGAGACAAAGCTTTTTAGCACTAGGCTGAGATTTATTTCCTTAGTGTTAAGGAACTCCTAGTAAGGAAATTCTGCCAGTGAAAATCTGCAATTGTTCTGAACTTTAAAAGCTGGAAGAATTACCTGAAATGCCAAAAGGTTAAGTAAACGTCTTGTCTGAGATCATATGCCCAGCATGGGTTAGGGGCAGGACTTGTGAATACAAGTCTTCTTAAGTCTGAGGTAAGATCTCTATTCTCTTTCCCTCTCTCACTCTCCTTGTAACACAATTCCCAATGTGCAACATGCCAAAGTATAATTAAAAACAACCCTATCAAGCCTGTCACAAATAACTCCTCCCCCACAGCTGACAGTGCCCACAACTCATTCATGGCATTAACGGCTCTAAATCTCTAAGCAGACCATGACTTTTTTCATTTCTTAAACAGTGACTTTGCCCAAAGGGATAGAGCTAGAGACCACCCAAGGTCTACTGACATCTCAGATCTATTCATTTCTTTCCTTATTGCATGAAATAAGCCCCACCGTATTTGCATCTCAATCATTCTTAGCTTGTGTCCTGGTTTTATGTACATCTGTTTGCTTTGGGAGATCACTGAGGTTACTGATGTATTTTTAATGTAAATCTTCTGCCTTGCTCATAAAAAAAGAAAATTGCAAAGGTGTCAAAGTGACATTAATTCTAGCTATTCTAATATTACCTAATACTGAATTTTAGTCATTTTATAAATAAACTGCTATCACAAATGGATTAATGCTAATTGCGCCATGGTATATTATTTATTTGGTGTGAGACAATAAGGCAAAACTGAAAGATAATAGTAAATCAGCTTGCTCTTTTAATTATTTGCTCTCCACCAAAGACTTTTCAGCCCCAAATTTTACAGTTTGGCTATAGATATGACTTTTGTTCTTTAAATGGCTATGCTTCATCTCCTAGTTTTGAAAGTTTGCTGTGGAGGAACTATCATCACACACTCCAAATTTATAGCTCATTCCCCAAAAACAAAAGGATGTAATACTCACTCTGCATTGGTCTATAAACTGGTGCAGCATTAGAAAACCAGGCAAGAAATCCCCTGCATAACCTAAAGACATATATACAAATGATTATTATGTCAGGGGATGGGGGACATATTTCTCTAAATATTCACATTAAGAAATATAAACTAGAAATAGGTGATATGTGTCACAGCAATTCCTAGTGGGCTGAAGTAGAGAAGATTGGATGCTGAGCTGAATGACTTCTTTGGAGGTACTTCCCATGGAATAAAGAGAGGGATTGGGTGACAAACTCCTTCCTACTCACTCTCTTCCTTCCCTGACAGGCATAGATGCAGAACAGCTTCTTATAGCTTCTATGTGTGTCATTAGGAGGTCAGTAGAGATTCATGAGAAGGAATTTGTCTTCTCTCATGCTCCTTGGTTCTACATACTTTCCTGCAGGGTATAGCTCAGAACATTTTCAGGGCTGTCAAATATCTGGAAGTGGTGAATAAACTAAGAGACTACCAGTAGCAATCCCTACAACCCTGAGCTGGTCACTTTCTAATCTGAAAAAAGAGAAGGCTTCATGACTTCAGATGACTCTTCCAAGTCTAAATCCTATACATAGTAGAGCAGAAAGTACTCTACATTTGGAGTCAGAAAATCTGAATTCAAATCCTTTGATACTACCTAAGTGAACTCAATTCACTTAATATCTCTGAATCTTAGTTTCCTGATAGATAAAATGAGACTATTGAATTAAAAGAACTTTCAGCTCTAAATCTTTGATCTTCTGATTCAGTACATATATTTATATTCTAAAAATAGTCTCCAAAGTATGGCTCCAGTTATAGAAGAAGATTCTATTTTAGCCTTCGTACCCAGAGAGGCATATTCCCCAACATGAAAGGTATATAGAATGCATAACTAACATGGGGAGAAGGAAATTTCTATCAATGTCTTTGGGAGAAAACTTCAATTCCTCAGAGACTGAATTCCCTGTATTTTCCTTATGACCTTCTGCTAGAGCATATGACCATATCCTATTTTGTTAAGTTGCTTCAGTTGTGTCTGACTCTTCATAAGCCCATTTGGAGTTTTCTTGCCAAAGATACTAGAGTGGCTTGCCATTTCCTTCTCTACTTCATTTTACAGATGAAAAACTGAGGTAAACAAGGTTAAGTGACTCACCCAGGGTCATACAGCTAGTAAGTGTATGATGCCAGATTTGAACTAAAGAAAATGTCTTCCTGACTCCAGGCCCAGCTCTCTGTCCATTGTACCACCTATCTGCCCACTACATGGTTTAGTCACGCTAATTACACCATTATCAGTGTCCTGTTTGCAGATAACCTCTAACAGAAAGAGAAACAAACTTTATGAAGGCTAACCCTTCTCCCAAAGCACATATACCCATCATTAGTCACCACACATAGGTTCAGAGAATAATAAGATTATAGGTAGACACACCCAGAGGCCATTTACACTAAGTCTTTCATTTTATAGCTGAGGAAACAGAGAGCCATAGAGATTAAGTAATTTTCCCATGGTCACAGAGTGTGGGTCTATAATGGAATTAGAACCCAAGTTGTCCTGACTCCAATTCTAGCACCACACCATACTGTATTTCTGCCTCTCTGTTCACTCTCTCATCCAAGGGAAATCATATTCTGTCCCACTGCTTTCCTCATTTTTGATACAAGTGAAAGAATCAATCATTTTTTTTTTCTGGTAGAATGTGATGTTTCTCTATAATACTTTATATTTTGCAAATTATTTTCAATGGCATTACCTCCTATGTTATGGCATACTCATGGAGGTAATTGGGCAATTTTCCTCAGGAACATGATCTTTTGCATCTTTTGCATTTTAGAGTAATGAAGAAGAAAAATAGGACTGACCTCTCTTATCTAAGACTCTTTTCCTAGTGTGTACACAGCCATCCGCAGGGATCTACCCCAAGCGAAGTCCACAGAGAGATAGCAGGAATATCAAACACCATTGAGTTCAACCCCCTCATTTTACAAAAAAGTAAACTGAGGTAAAGAGAGGTTATATGACTTGCCCATGATCACACAACTAATAAGTGTCTAAGACATGATTTGAACCCAGGTCTTCTTGACCAAAGTCCAACATAACAAAACAATGTTTTCCTCTTTTCATTTAGAGAAAAATAAACAGAAAGAATCAGATGTCTATATCTTACTGGAACTCAACTTAATTGGTGATCTGAAAGTAAAACTTAATGTTGTTGACTCCTGGTATAATATTCAATGCATCAAGATTCAGATCTGCTTTTTAGTAGAAGTATGTGCACAAATGAAGTGTGATTTTTTTTCTCTCTCAGAAATATCCTAAATGAGTAGGAGGAACATGAATTTGATGTCCTGGCCAAATTCTATTCATGGGTAATTACAATCTGCCTACTGAAAATTCTTTTTTATGAATTTCAATAGATACAGAATTCTTCTTCACTTGTTGTTCTTAACTATTAGATACTGGTGCTGTTAACTATCTGTCTTTAAACTTCCCAGAGTTAATATTGCTTCTAGAGTCAATGAAAGGTGGCAGAGTGTAAATCAGTGTATAAAATGTGTTAAATTCATTTACTATTGCTATGAATAACATTAATAAAGTATAAGATACTTTTGTACAGCATTAATATCTAATAGCTTGCCCCAGAAGATTGATTAATATATTTATATCAACCTCAAAGAAGGTCTCTAGTGGAATGACCCAAAGGTCTGTTCCTGATTCAGTTCTGTTCATCATTTTTTCAATGATTACAGTGAAATCAGTGATACCATATTTATCTAATTTGTATATGATATGGATTTAGAAAGTATAGCTAATAGTGTTTGATTGTGATTTAAAATAATTATTGAGTAGAATGATGGGTCAAATTAAATAAGATGAATCTAATAGATAAATACCTTTTACAAAAAGCTATTCTAATGTCTCATTGTGGTATGGAGGTGACCTTGGTTTCTTGAAAGTTATTCCAGTGAAGTGCAATTTTTGGCAGATTCTATTAAATAATAAAGGTTGTGACACAAATCTCACAACAAATTGTATATTCTGCTTGAAGCCCAGTCTAGCTAACTAGGGAGAGGCATACTACCAGAGGGCTAACCAACAGCTATTGATTTTGGCCATATCAATCCATGAAATTGGTTTAAAATAGCAAAAAAAAGGGGGAGGAGGACTTTAATCAATGTAAATTCCTCTGTGTTCACAAGTGATCCATTGCGTATCAGCTTCTCCAGCTCATTGCTCCCTCCATCATCTATATTCTTTCATTAATCTTCAATCTCTCCTGTTCTCTTGACTTCTTCAATGTATATGTATGTTGGTGCTTCGTTGCCGAAGAAAACCATGCCATCAGAGAAATGATGATGTGACTTGCATTTGACTTTGTTTTGAGCGAGGGAGGGCTGTGTGGATCACCAGCCTTACTTCTCCTCCAGAGTCATCTGAATCCAGTGACCAGATATTCATCAGGATGACTAGAGATGATCCAGGATGAGGCAATTGGGGTTGGCTTGCCCAAGGTCACACAGCGAGTGAGTGTCAAGTGGCTGAGATGAGATTTGAACTCAGGTCCTTCTGATTCCTGCACTGGTGCTCTATCCACTTCACCACCTAGCATTGAAGGCTTCTTCAATACGGCCTAGAAAAACACCTATGTCTCCCTCATCTTCAAAAAATCTTCACTTGATCAATCCAACATTGATAGCTATTGTCCTCTATCTCCCTTCCTTTCTATAGCTAAATATTTTGAGAAGATCCTCTATAATCTCAATGCTTCCACTTCTTTTGCTCTTACTCTCTTTCTCATTCTCTGCAGTCTGACTTCTGAGCTCATCACTCAACTGAAATATTGTTCTCTCCAAAGTCACTAATGATGTCTTACATGCCAGACTCAATGGTCTTTTCTCAATTCTCATCTTTAGACTTCTGCAGCCTTAGATACTCCTGATGGCTCTCTTCTCCTTGACCCTCTCTTTTCTCTAGGTTTTCATGAAGCTTCTATCTCGGTCTACAAGTCTAAACACTCTTTTTCACTCTTCTTTGCTGGATCTTCATCTAAATTTCACTTAGTAACCATGGGTATCCTCCTAACACTCAGTCCTAGAAGTTCTTCTATTCCCTTTCTATGCTGTTTTGCTTGGTGACCTCATCAGCTCTCAGACATTCAATAAGCATCTCTATGTCTCTGTTTATCTAGACCTAATATTTCTCTTGTCCTCTGGTCATATATTTCTAACTGGCTATTTGGTACCTTGAACTGCATGTTCTATAGACATCTTAAACTCAATATATGCAAAACATAACTCATCTTCCCCACCTTCATTCTCCCCTCCAAAAAATAAAAAATGTTCCATTTTTCCTAACTTTATTTTACCATCAAGAGTACTACCATTTTCTAGGCACACAGTCTCACAACCAAGGTTTCATCCTTAATTTCTCATCCTCAGTCTCTTTCATCCTCCTCCCACCTCATACACATTCTATTGACAAATCCTATCAATTTTACCTTCATCACATCTTAAATACTCCCTGTTATCTTCACTGACACTGCCAATACTCACGGCAATAGCCTTCTGGCTAGCTTCTCTGCTTCAATTCTCCTTCCACTATAGTACCTCTTTCATTTAACTGTTAGATTGATGTTCCTAATGTGTAGGACTGACCATGTCACCCTCTCCCCCTTTCAACAAACCTCAGAAGCTCCCTGTTATCTCCAGAATAAAATATCAAACACTCTGTTTGGCTTTTAAATACCTTCTTATCCTAGCCCCTTCATACTTTTTTATTTATTTTTCACCTTATTCCCCTACATTTACTCTGCAGTACAATAACACTGGCTTTCTTGGTGTTGTTCCTCCCAGAATATACTTAATATACCAACCCCAAGCATTTTCATTGACTGTCCCTTATACCTATCATTCTCTCTCTCCTCTCCTTCTCTTGACTTCTCTGGCTTTCTTTAAGTTCCAAATACAATCTCACCCTTTGTATGAAGCAACATAGACAGAAAAAGAGAGAGAGAGAGAGAGAGAGAGAGAGAGAGAGAGAGAGAAAGAGAGAGAGAGAGAGAAAGATAATGATAAGTAGGTATATCTAAGCACACACATATATACATGCATATAAAATGCTATATTACATAGAACTATAGAAAATTTCATATTGTTATTTTACTGTGATCTTATTAAGACTTTTTTATTACAATTAAAATACATCATCTGCTCATATTCATGATTTACTGAATGTGATAATCTATATAAGAATAAGCAATGATTAGTTGAGGGAGAAGAATAAGACTGGATCTGTGATACCTTTGGTAAAGGGGATTCTCAGATGAAGAATATCCCCTTGTCAGTACAAGTTAGTGTCTTCTCTGCAATTTTTAGTCTTAGAGATCTGTCTAGAGCACTAAGACACACAGTGACTTATGATGGTCCCACAGCTGGTATGTGTCAGAGCTGGGACTTGCCCCCAACTCTTCCTGGCTCTAATTTTAGCATTCTATCCACTATTTTTATTTCTTTAATGGCAAAGATAATAATGGCATGGATGATGACATTTCTAATAGATTTTATATAGTATACAAATACTTGCAAAAATATTTCATTTGATTCTTGTAACTGTGTAAGGTGAATGCTTTTATTCCTATTTTATAGATGGGAAAAATAAAGCTGAAAGGGTAAGTGACTCCCACAGGACCATAGAGTCATTAAGTGTCTAAGGCAGTGCTTGAATTTGGTTCTTCCTGCTCTGTTCCCAATGATTTGTCCATTGTACTGCCCAGCTGCCTTTAATTCCTAAATGTAATCTCCACCAGGAAGTCTTCCATATTCTCACGTATGGTGACATATTAGCCCTCTGGTATATAACATAGCACTTTGTTTTTTTGCCATTCTAATACACTTATCATGTATTATTCTATGTAATACTTTTCTGTACATCTTAGGCAGCATATAGTAGATATAGAGGGAGCCTAGGAGGAAGGAAGATGTGGATTCAAGTCCTGACACTGATACATTTGTAAATTACCCTGAAATCATAAATATGGTTCCATCTTCTCTCAATAAACAAAAACAACAATTTATTAACCTTTTTCTATATGTCAGGCATCATGCTAAGTATTCAGAATGTAAAGGAAAAGAAAAAGAAAAAGCCTTCAAGGACCTTGCATTTTGTTGGAAGAAATAATAGATAGATACATAGATTTGTTAAGGATCTACAACATATATTTGTGTATGTATACATGTATATACACATATATATCACTGTGAAACATACACGTATACAAGTTTTTATGTATTTATACATATGTGTATGAATATATAAACATGTGAATATGTATATGTGTGTATATACATGCACAGAGTTCATGCTTTACATAAATAGACCATAAGTAGATCTTCTCCTATACTTCTATGCAAAAGATTTTTACATAATATGAATGCCCAGAACATGGGGGAGGGCCATGTACCAATGGAGGGAAAGACATCTTATATGATCCAAGGATACATGGGCACTGGAGACAGAGAAGTGAGAGTAGGAGAAAGAAAAGGCAGGGTGAGCTAGCTAAATGGTTATCTGGAGGGACTGAAGAGGAAGATAGAAGAGGCCTGGGGATAGATAGTACTTGAGCTGGACAGGGGTGACAGATATGCCCTGGACATTCAGGCTAAGTAGAAAAAGTATCCTTCCTCCCTTGGTTCCTGTTACTTCAAGCCAAGCCCCAATGGGGCCAGCTGTGGAGGATCGAGTCAGATTTGCTTTAATTTGGAGGTTTAATTTTTAGGTTATTGTTTTTGTTTTTGGGTATGGGGGAAGGCTGCAGAGCAGGAGTTGAGGGGCAGGAGGAGAGAGTGAAAACACAGCACCATACAATAAAGTTAACATAGGTGGGGGTTCAAGGATTACAAATTTCTTTCAGAATTCCTTATATAAATTTGCATATTTATGAAAAATGAGAAGTGTGTGTGTGTGTGTGTGTGTGTGTGTTTGTGTGTGTGTGTTACATGGAATAAATGCAAAGTAACCATAGAGAAGAAGACACTAGCAGCTGGGTAGCCTGGAAATGGTTTCCTAGAGAAAGTGATGTTTGAAACTAAATCTAAAAGGAATCCAGGAGTCCTAGGAATTTAAGGTTGGGAGAAAACATTACAAGAATGAGGCCCAGACAGTGCAGAGAGAGAAAATGGAATTACGTGAATGAGGAACAGTAGGAAGGATAATTTGACTGTGGAGTTTTTGAAGAGGAGTAAAAGGTTGTAAAAGACTTTAAGTGCACAAGAAAGGAGTCTCTATTTGATCCTAAATGTAATAGTTAGCCACTGGAGTTTACGGAGTAAGGGAATGGCATGGTAAGACTCACATTTTAGGGGAAAAAAAAAACATATAAAATGTGATTTTTGTGTTATAGGCAGTTATACAATTGGTAGAGAAAAGTACTAGAGGGGAAAAGACTTGAGGCAGGTAATTTAGAAGGATATTATAATAGCCCGAGCAAAAAATCATGAGTTTCTGAATTAGTGTATTGGCTGTGTGAGTGAAAAGAGGAAGATGCTGCGGAGAAAGAGACAACAAAATTTGGCAGCTAATTAGATATGTGAATGAATGAAAGTTAGGAGTTTAAATATCACATCAGTGCTGAAGCTTGGGTAAATGAAAAGGCGTTAATGCCTTTGATAGTAATAAGGGGATTTAGAACAAGGGTGAGTTTTTTTTTGGGGGGGGGGACAGACAATGAGTTCTGTTTTGAATATGTGGAACTGAGATGCCTGTGGGATATTCAACTGAAAATAACCAATGAGTATTTGGTGACATGACACAGGCTCAGAAGAGAGGCAAGGGCTGAAAATTGAGATCTGGGAACCATCTGCACAAAGACGATCATTGAATCCATGGCAGCAGATGAGATTGCCAAATGGGAAACAAAGAGAAAAGAGAAGAGGGCCAAGAACAGATACTGAGGGATAAGCATTATGGGTGTGACATGTATGAAGATCCAGCAAAGAAGACTGAGGAGTAGCAGTCAGAGAGGTAAGAGGAGAATGCAGAGAGAATAATGTCATGGCAACCTAGAAATGGTAGAGGGAGAGGGAGGTAGGGATGGAGGGAGGGATTTTTTTTTTTTTTAAGATTTGTAGGAACTTGGTCATTTTTATTGCCAATAGAAAATGAAGCAGAAGACAAAGACAAACAGTGATAGTGGGGGTTAATCTGCAGGAGAAGGTAGGGAGATATAATATCAAAGGGAAGTAGAGGGGTTGTCCTTGGCAAGAAGAAGGGCCACCTCCCCAAATTCAGATACGTACCAAGTTGCACTTTAAAGAGAAATTCTACCTGCCCATTTAGTCTTCCCATTTTATTGAGTATGACCTTAGGATTCTTATTAATAAAAACATACATAGAATTTCAGTACTGGAAGGAATCATAGAAACTGAGCTACATATAAATGAGGTGACTTGGCCACATGCGAGTTTAAAAGATCGTTAGGCCACAAACCAGTACTCCTGTAGCGTCTCAGACCAGCGCTCTTCAATGTACTATAGTATCATTCACTTATGCTTTATTTAACTCTCTCTCTCTCTCTCTCTCTCTCTCTCTCTCTCTCTCTCTCTCTCTCTCTCTCTCTCTCTCTCTCTCTCTCTCTCCCCCGCTCTCTCTCTCTTGCTCTTGCTCTCTCTCTTTCCTTTTTATAAATATTTCAAAATACACATAAAAATTAAAATTAACTTAACTAGCTAGAAATAAAAATAAAGAACTGTTGGGGAAAGAAGAAAGAAGGAGGAGAAAAGAGGGGAGAAGGGAGTACATAGAAACAGAAAAGAAAAAAGGAGAGAGAGAGAAAGAGAAAGGGAGAGACAGAAAGAGACAGAGAGAGAGGGAGAGAGAGAGAGACTACATGTTTCACAGATGAGAAGGCAATAAAAGGAGAAACCCATCACCAGATGGCAAGTAGGACAGCAGCAGTTTGCTGCTGTTAAAAGAAAAACCATTAACTAAGTAATTTCTGACATTGTATCTCTGTCTAAACATAGCAATAGAATCTCTTTTCACTCGTAGCTTTTGTGATGCAGCAAGGAAACTGGTTTAGCAGAAGGAGAATCCGTAGAAGAAACAGAAGGCAGTATCCCATAGGGACTAAAGTGACATGCAGATATATTGGAATCGAATAGTTTTAGATCACATAGAGAAAATAGATTTCTATTACTTTTTTAAAGTGTCACCAAAAAAAGACCATCTTCGATTCCGGAGAGGAAATTTGCAAAATCTCGAAGATGTCAGCCAGGCTTTGCCTCCAATAGTGCAAGCTGACTTTACTGCATCTTTTAGCAACAGGTTTATTTCAAGCAACAGTAGCTTTCAGATGTGTCTCCCAAGAAAACAACATGCCTTTTGCTATTCTGAGCTCTTGTAAAAAAGAAAAAAAAAAAAACAGACATCTGGCACAACAAAAAATAAATAAATAAATGTAGGTAATTGGAGTGATTTTTAATACTTAAAAATCCAAGTATGTGTGATATTTTTAAAAATCATAATCTGGACATGTAGGCTCAAGACAACAAAAGAGAACCAGGCTTCAAAGTCATTAGGAAAATAAATTAAAAAATACTCCTATAAGTAAATTAATAGAAAGGTGTTGGTGATATATCTCAATTCAATCTTTTATTTAGTTGATGATATTATTGCTATTTGGAGCAATTAATAGCTTAGAAAGAATTTCATCCAATTCAAGCAAATCACAGACTACTAAAAAAAGGTTAAATAAAGGTCTGTTTTGTTAAAAAAAAAAATGTGCAATTTTTCATTTGAAAATGTTCAGCGATAACTTGATTGGCTGAAAATGCTAAACAGAATAAAAGATGTATGATGTAAGCAACTGCAGGATAAAAGCAATTACTAGCTCCCAAGACAAATAGGGAATTTATGAATGTAAAACACATTGGTGAATACTGCAAGTTAAAGATGTTTATTCACTTAGCATTTTTTTGCCTTTCTTTCTTATTTACAACTCTTTTCTCTCTTTATGTGTCCAGGATTCCTATTTCAAATATTCTATCTCCAAGGCCACATGCCAGGAGAGCTAAGTGGTCAGTAAGTGCATGTGAGACCTTCTTAGGACTACCCCGCCACCCCATTTTTTGACTCTCAGGAACTGGGTTTATTGTGGATAGCAAGAAAACCTTGAAGGGAGAAACATCTCCCTTCAAGGAGGACCTCGCACGCACAATGGCTCTGTGCAGGCTGCTTACTCTTTCAGTGACCCCAAACAATTTTCTAATACTATATGTTGCAAAAAATTTCCAGTCTTTGCTGACTGTGGTATTTCCTAACCATGAGTGCTTCTGTATCAGTAAGCACCCCAACATACACAGGGGAGCCTGCTATCACAGGTTCCTAGATCTGCATTCATAAAACGAAAACAATTTTCAAGGGGTTAACAATCACTTTAATCCAGCACATGTATCATTCCTTTAACCAAATACATATATCATTCAGTTAGCTCAGAATGTCAGCACCCTGAATTTCAAAGAAAATACAGTGAAATCAAAAGATCAACAGACATGGCTTCCTCTGTCTGACTATAATTCAACAGACAAACAGCTGTCTAACCATCAGTTACCAGAGAGGGAAGCACAACATCTGGGTTCTCAAAGCCAGGGGGAGCTCCTTAGAGGCTTCCCAGAGTTCTCATCTGGCATTCAAACCTTATTACAAAAACTTAGCCCCAAAGTAAAACCTCACCCTCAGCCTTTATACCTTTTTTAGAGCCAGAGGGCATCATTTCACTTGAGAATCAGTGCCTCATTAACAAAAGGTATGGACCTTCTTACAAATCTTCCCAAGCCCGACATTGGGTGGGAAAGATCCTTCTCAGTCACATTCAAATAGAGGTATTATACTTCTTGATTATACTAAAACAAATACAGTGAAGGATCCTGTTTTACTTACCATTACAGCTTCATATCTTTGAAATCACAGATCTGGACTATTTATATAGCCATATTCATAAGCATCTCATATGTTCAGCTCTTCAACAGTTTCCAGGGCTCCCAAGTTTGCCCCAGGAGTAGTAGTAGTAGCAGTAGCAGTAGCAGTAGCAGTAGTAGTAGTAGTAGTAGTAGCAGTAGTAGTAGTAGTAGTAGTAGTAGCAGTAGCAGTAGTAGCGGTAGTAGTAGTAGTAACAACAAAAACAATATTAATATTTATCAATTAAGGTTTGCAAGGTGTTTTACAAATATTTTCTCATTCTATCCTCACAACTAGTAGGGGGGAGGAGTAGATACCCTTTACACCTCCCAATTTACTGATGAGGAAATTGAAAGAACTCGTGATTTCTCCACAATCATGCAACTAGAAAATATCTGAAGCAAGATTTCAACCCTGGTCTTCTTAATTCTAGTTTCATTCACCTCTCTATCTCCTATGCCACCAAGGGGTACAGTACAGGACTGGAGAAACAGGGGAAAATACACTGCGACCTTGTAACCACCTTCATGGATATGGTCCAGAGTTTTATTAGCCAAAGGAAAAAGAAGCTCTCAGTCAAGTGGATGAATTCCAAAGGTCTTCTTAAGGGACTATATAGTGCCATGATATGGGTTAGGAGGGGGATCTATAGTTAAATCAAGAGTTTTTTCTATAATGTCTCAGAAGTCAAAGCCCTAGAACTTCATAGTGTCACACTCTAAAGCTACAATGTTAAAGTGAATCTGAAAACTTTTATCATCTCCAGTGTGTTTGCTAAATTCTCCATAACTTGGTCCTGAACCCAATATTTGAAGTGGGGGTCCCAAGGAATCCAGAATCCATGTCCAAATCTATGGTGTAGGTGATGAAGAAAGGGAGGAGTGGAACTGGTGATTTCATGAGGTGGGAAGGGAATGGACAATGCTTTCTTCCACTCGATCTTCCCCTGAATTACAGCAACTCAAACAATATAACTTCAGATTTATGGAACTAACAAATCTAGCAACAAACCCTAGTTTTGTTACCTGAAAATTCAGGTTTGAAGAACTTTTCAAATAATAGAGATTGTGTTCATTCTGTGATTACTTCATATAGAGAAACCAGTGAAGCTTTGTGTAAACCAGCATATTGAGCATAAATTGGAGCTTTGGAAGCTAGCAGAAATGCATAATAAAGGCATGTGAACCTGATGGGTAAAGAATAATAAACTTATATAAACTTGATATAAATTATAAACTTCACCTAGCTTTGGTTCTGCCCCCCCAGTTTCATTTGCATGTCAATCAAACAACGTTTTGGGAGCAAGGTTAATCCTAGCACTTCAGCCCACACACAGCTCCTGTAACTCTGGAGGAGCAAAGTTCCCCAAGAAGATCTTCTTTCAGAATGCAGGCTCGCAGTCAGGGATTTCGCTGGAGGCAACCACAAATTAGATTGATATTTGAAACCAAGGACTATGAATTTTCACCAAAAGAACAGAAGGTAAAAAGAAAGACAAACAATCTCATCTTGGGCCTTTCTGCAGTGTTATATTGGCTTCTTCAAGGCCAGGAAGACTCTTATCTCTTGCCTCAGCTGTGCATTGATTTTCAACCATCTGGTCAAAGAGGCCTAGCCTCCATGCACTCCAAAATCCAGGAGAGTTCTCTGATCCATTATACCTTGATAGTAGGGAGCAGCAGGTGAGCCTGAAGAATGAAGTCTTAGCAGAGAACAGCCCAGTGACAAGACACTAGTGTGTAAATGCCTGGCCAAGATAATTCAAAGGAGAGCAAGTGCCCTGCAGAGAGCAGCAGAGAGCAAGGCAGTGCCATGAGCAGAGGGCATTGGCATCTCTGAAGCTCTATATGAATGTTTCCCTATATGTGTGCCCCTCTATTCATGTTCTCTAGTAACATTCTCTCTGGTTAGGTTTGTTCCTTACTGCTGGTATGATGGGGTGGGAGGGGAGGAGGGGAGAGTGTATGTTAAGGCTGGAGCATAGAGGAATTTTTCTGTCATTTTATTTGCTGTGTCATTTTATTAATTTTTTTGTTTGTTTTGAACTAATATGTACTCTGCCTGACTGGTAAAAGTAAGCACCATCACTCATCACTGAGATCTTGTGTTCTGTGGCTTTGAGTAGTTGCTGACTCATGGAATCCTGCAGACAGGGTGACTTTCTGAGGAACCCACAGGTAATGGGGGAACAGTATTTATAGTCTTTCCAAATGGAAGAGTTGTTTGCCTTTAGGAAACTGATTCCTGCTGATTCTCTACTGAGGTTTACACAGCTTCTGCTTATGGTACCACAGTCCCTGAATATATTAAAACCAGTAAAATCAGAACCCAGATTGTCTTTTGCCTTTAGACACAGTTAAAGAATGAATATTAGTTCAAGTCACCCTCTTCTCCTTTCTGGTCCTTCACTAAGTTCATTCATTTTCTTCAGTCCCTTTAGGATTTAAAATGAGGCACAAATTGCATTCTTATTGCTCCAATAGTAAAGTGACAAAAGGGAAGGCAAGGTGGGAAGTCACAAGGTCTAGTAGAAATGGTGCTGGGCTAGGAATCATGAGATGGAATAGGAATTCCAGTTCTTCTTGCTAGCAAAGTGGGCAAGTCGTTTTACTTTAATGTCCTCATCTACAAAATGGGGGAACAGTTTTTGCATTTCCTATCGTACAAAGTTGTAACGAAGAAAGTGCTATACAATATATGAACTATGATTATTCAGCAGTCAAGAATGAAAATCCAGGTGACTGCAAGGATAACAATGCCAAGAGAAACAGGGATGTATAGAAGGGGGATGGTTTTGGGAAGAAAGATAGTGCATGTGTCACTGGACAGGGCTCCACAGAAGCTAATCTGAGAAACATTCCATACTTCATTAAACACCACTACTTCAAGTCAGTTTTACAGGAAAGTGTTTAGCTTCTTTGTCTTTCTTAATTTGATCCCTAATGGTGTCTTTCCAGTGCTGCCTTCTAACTCCAATGCCCCTGGAAATTACTAACATCTATCTGTTTTCCTGACTATTCTCCCAGCCCTGCCTCTTTGTTCCTGACACCTCCAAAAATCCATGGGAATGAAGTTCAGTGAAAATATGGAGTTCTTTAAATGAGATTTTGCTTTACAATAAAGAAAACAATGCCATATGCCTGGTTTCCTTTTCTTCTGATTGGGATCAGAGCAGAAATTATATGTATTTTTAATTCTGTGATCTTAATTTCTAGGTACTGTTTCTAACTGGACAGATCACAATTCATCCATACTTTCTCATCCTATGTGACTTATTTTCTGTGTCCCCCTATTAATTCTCCCTAGGGGATCTAAATAATGTGATATCTATGTGGTCTCTCATTGACATAATTGGTTGGAGATGAAAATACCCTTGTTTCAAGCTTGCCCAGCCACACTCTTTTTTTGGTGGGGGGGGGGTTACCAGGTCTCAGATTCCCTTCATATCTATTTTCCCTAATATCTCAAGCTTAATGAATGTAGAAATGGGCTTATGGGTCTTTTAAAATCAAAGAAGCTTTTCTAAAAATATACTCTCATATGGTTCAATAGCTAAGCAAAACTGACCCCCAATCTGTTTTTTTAAATGTCAAACTCCTTTGTCAAAGGTAACTACTCTAGTAAAACCGTGATTAATTGGAGCTCTCAAATCAATAAATGGAAGAAGTTTTCGTTTGTTTGCTTGTTATTTAGAATTTTCTTTGTTTTTCTTTTGTTTTGTCAATCTGACAAAACAGCTGAGGCTGCTATTGCTGGCTCACTTACCTGCTTGTCTCTCTGAAGAACTTTGGAATTAATTGTGTGACATGGGTGACTACTGGCACAGGAATGCCCAGTACAGCATGCCCTCATCAAAGAAAGTGCCATATTCTATGAGGGAAGCAGAGTTGTGGTACCTCGAAAGAAATGCTAGATGAACAAATTTAGAGAATCTACCCCAAATGTTCACATGGACTCTGTGTGGTAGAGCATTCCAAGTTTATGTTGATCTGATCAGTCATAGTCAGACATATTGTAACTTGACTCTAACACAGTGGTGTCATTTTGGTCCACCAACCAACCAACCTGCTTATGAGCAAAGTGTAGCCATGGAGACACAGATGCAGACTTCATGGGAAGTGATCATCAGACACGAGTGTCCTGCTACTGACCTCCATCTGTGTTTCCTTGTCATTCCCCAGAAATGTGAATCTGCAGCCAAATGGTGAACTCTTCATCTTTACTCAATATGGTAAGCCTGCTACAGAGAGATGGAGCAATGCCATCCCTGCCAAATACGCCACAAGGTTCTCCTAGCCTTCATTACCATCAGCTTTGATTCATAACCTTCCTAGCATCTACCTTCCTCCTATCCCCTACTCCAATCAAATCAGTACTCTGATCAATTGATATTTCTCTAGTTTTATTACTAGCAAATTATGATCTCTTATTCTCCTTTCTGTGTTTTAGAGTTGGAGTCTACTTAGGATAAAATATCTTTCTTTTCCCCTAGTACCTCTTCCTAAACTCTATGTTTTTTCAATTCAGTCTCTCCCCTCACCTTCCACTGTGCCCTTGTAAATCGTCTCCTCTCACTTCATAATTAAGGATTCCTCATTGCCCAAGATCTCCTACCCTCTAATTTTACTTTCCTTTTCTTATGCTCATCAAAACTTGACTTTCTCAGAACATCTCATCTCTTTCCATCCTCTGAAATGCCAGTTGTTCTTTCACTGATAATCCTACTATACTGAGCTGGAAGGAATGGACATATTCCTTACACCCTAGTACAAATGCAGATAACATCTGATGCTGTTTTCATTCAGCATCTCTTCCTCTGAACTTCATTCCACATGTCCATATCATATTGTCAAGATCCTCCTTCTTGTCTTCTACCAAACTCTATCCTTTATCAGAGTTTAATTTTTAAGTTTGAATCACTCAAGGAATTGTTTTTTTTTTTAAGTGGCAATAGCACAACGGTTATTTTATTTTCAATAAAATAAATGCAGTTATACTAAACACAAAATGAAATGGCAGAAGTTTTTTCTTCTGACCAGACTCTTCATTTGTACCGTCTTGGATCAACAATCACATCGACTCTTTCCTTTTATTGTCGAACTTTGTTTTTCATATTCTTGCTTGTTCTCCTGGTGTAGCTGAGCAGCCTGGCTATTTGCTGGTGAGACTCATTCAATAAAGACTATGGATGTCAAAAGGGAGGCAAGATTATAGTTTGGGCACCAGTGATTTTTGAAGTATATGCAGACATATTCTATCATCTGCATAGATATTTGGGTGAAACATTTTGGAGACAAATCTTCTTTTCCGCCCAACAAAATCTTTGTGTTTGGTTTCTTCATGATGTATATTAATTCACATCTTTTGCATCATAACAAACCCTTCAAACACCTTAGTTATCTACTTTCTCTATTTCATCAGCTTCTGTTCTCTTTTATTCTGTCTTCTATTTTGAGATTAGCGAATATGGGGCACAGTGAATAAAAAACTGAGTTGGGAGGCAGGAAGATCTGTGCTCAAATTTGGTATCTGATACTTTTTAGCTATGTGAACTTAGGCAATGACAACCTCTATTTGCCAGTTTCCTCCACTATAAAATGAGGATGATAACAATAGCACTTTGGTCTGAAGGTTTTTGTGAGGATCAATGAGTTAATATTTCTAAAATGCTTAAGACAGTGCCCGACATGTAGTAGTTGCTCCTTGATGCTAGCTATTATTAGTACTGTATCTCAGTCAACCACCAGAGTGTTCCGACCTAAAATTTTCATATCACCTTTACCTGTGTCAGCAACATGATCTAAGCCCCTAAAATTGTTCTATTTGATTATAATCTCTTATTCTTTCATCTTTGTCTCTGTATCATTCCTCCTAAACCTTCATTCTCCTATTCCTAAATGCGTATTACACTTCTTGGTCATCAAAACCTCTATTCTCTCCCTTTATGCTTTCCCATTCTCTCAGTCTATTACCCATGCTTTCATCACTCTTTCTTAGTTGTTCTGACTATCAAATGAGATTTTTGTGAAGTGTTTAACATAGTGTCTGGCACCTAGTAAGCACTATATAAATGTTTACCCCCTTCCCTCCTCACAATCTTTCTTGACATTATAGTTGACCAGTAAAAGGCACTATCCTTGACCCTTGAATCCTTAGTTCACTTGTCTTTCCTGCCCTGATGGTCCTCAATTTTTGCATCATACCCAGCATCCATTTTTTCCGCTCATTCTCTCAAGGTACTGATCACTTCTAGAGGAAGTCACAAAATCATTCCAAGTGACTTCATGCTAAATAACATCAAAAGGTCTTCACTACTGTATAATCCTTCTTTATTTCTTCTCTGGTTGCTTTTTGAATAATGCACTGCTCAGCACAGACTTCCAAACTTTGCTTCTCTCCCCTCCAGTATCCAGTATTCTTACTACATCCTTCTCTCTTAAAGACCTGACTTTCTTCTTTACCAGTTCCATCTTCTGTGAGGCCTACCATCTTTCCTCATTCTTACCTCAGTCTCTTTACATTTTCACGCATGTTCTCTCCAGTTTAATTCAATGAGCATATTTATTAATGGTTCAAAGAACCACACTTAACATTGAGAATAGAAAAAAAAAGATTGTTATTGCCTTCAAGAAGTTAGACTATTCTTGTTTATACAACATATGAATAGTGAAGTAGACACAAGGCAATTTGAATTAGAATTAGAGTTAATGAAGCTTCTTGGCTATCTTCTACTTTCTTGACAAATGACCCCTCACCTTCATCTCATCTTCCCTTCTACTTTTCAGCTTTCTTTTATATATTGTCTTCCTCCTTTGGAATGTAAGCCAATGGAGGGTAGGGGCTGTCTTTCTACTTTTATTTGTATTCCTGGCACTTAGCACAGAGCCTGTCACAGAGCAAATGTTTAATGAAAGCTTTTGACTTGCTTTGGGAAAATTAGGGAAGCCTTCACAAAGGAAATGAGCCTTGTAAAAAGCTGAGGATTTTGAGAGTCAGAGGTTAGAATGAAGTGCATTCTGCTACCCAGGATGAACTTTCAGAAGATATCAAGATGAGAGACTGAAAAATTTGGTCTGGCAACTAAAAAACTGGTTTGGCTAGAATATAAATTTAAAAAAGCAGAATGTTCTAGAATGATAATAGAAATATTGACTGGAGAAATGTTATACAGGGCTTGAAACACTAGCCTAAGGATATTCTGTATTATTGTTAAGGTGATGTGGAGCTACTGAAGGCTTGTGAAGAAGGGGGTGACCTGGTGAGAACTATGCAGTAGGAAGATGATCTTGACTTCTACATGAAGGATGGGTTAGGGAAGGAAGAAAATGAAAACAGGAATACAATTAGTAGACTATTTCAATCGTCTCAGAAAAAAAAAATTATAAATTACATCCCTTACTCATAAGGTAGGATAGGAGATGAATGAATAAGTAAAAAGGAATACATACAAGGACTTTGTTGGGGGTAGAAGCAATAGTATGGGAAAACTAAGTAGATATGAGAGATGAAAGAGAGAAGAAAGAATCAGATTGCCATACCTGAGTAATTAGAATGATAATGGATTGTTTATTATTCATCTTTCCTTTGCTGTTGTTGTTTTGAAGAGGACCAATGATATTAGAAGGTCATGTCTTGACTAATGTGTAAATTAGATTTAAGTGAGAAAGAGTTCTGTGAAGTTGTCAGCCTCATTCTCTCAAAACCCACAGACAAGACAAAAGTCAAGATGATTGGAGATGGCCTGGGATGCAATGGGTAAGTTTAGTGTCTCCAATGTCTGACCAAGCTGTAAGTACTCTACAGCACAGCAATTCTAATCAGAGAGTTAAAGATCTTCCCCACACATTAATGGGCCTACCCATTAAGGAAAGCTTAATTAGGGGAGGCCCATACCTTTTGTTAATTTTCTAATGAGACACTGGTCCTCAAGGGTAGTGATATTCTCTAGCTCTGAAAAATGTATAAAGACACTGAGGTGTGGTTTTACTTTGGGACTCAACCATCAGAAATGTTTGTTTGACCAGACAAGACTCTAGGCAGCCCCTAAGTCGCCCTCCTACCCCTTCCTTGGCTTTGAAAACCCAGATGTTGGTGCTTCTCTCTCTGGTAACTATGCATGTATGGTCAGACAGTTACCTGTCAGCTGATCTGTCAGACAGTTGGAAGCCCTGTCTGTTGGTTGATCTGTGTTTCTCTATATTTTCTCTGAAGTTCAGGGTGTTGATGTTTTCCCCTGAACTAAGTGAATGATACATACGTTTGATTAAAGTGATTGTTGACCCCTCAAAAGTTGCCTTTCCTTTTAGAAAAGCAGACCAAAGAACCTATATAGCAGTCCCTCCTGGATATGTCGGGGTGCTTGCTTTTACAAACATCTACTTCAGTTACTTCATGGGTATTGGAACAAATGGCTCTTATGGGTCCATTCTACCAGGGAAAGTTTTCACATGCTTGAGGTAGACATCCCCCAACTCACAAATAGGTTTGAAGCCTGTCAGTTCCACTCAACCTGGTTTAGGCTGTCTGCCAAGACAATTTACAGGGAGGTGGCTGCTATGCAAGCTATATATAGCTTCTTCAAGCTGCAGGTGAGAGTTGTATGAAAGTGGACAAAAAAAAAAAAAATGAATAGCCCTGAAAAGGGCTCAGCAAGCCCTCACATCAGAGATACTAATCCTTCCTGAACACCCCATGCACTCCAATAATAATGGGACTCCCAATAGAAATAAAGATGTTTGGAGGATGACAGAGACTTTCATTTTTATCTTCAAATTCTCAGCACTTAGCATCATGCATTATACATACTAGATATTTGATAAATGCTTGAATTTAATTGACTTCAGAAAAGAAGAGTTTAAGGAGAAGATAGTGATGTCCATTTTGAGTTGAGATACGATGGGAAATCCAGTTATAGATGTCTAGCAGGAATTTCTGGATACAGGACAGATTCTGGAAAGGTATTTGAGCTGGATGTTTTACAGTCAATAGGGATGGCATCATTGAATTCACAATACCCTGTTATAATAATTAGTTGGTTTTTAACCTGATTTTTAGTTGGCAGTATAATGGCCCAAGGTTCCACCTCTTTAGCTTTGCAGAGTTGGTTTCAGAACTCCATTTCTTTGGTTTTGTTTTGGATTTGTTTGGTTTGGTTTTTTTAGGGTTTCACAGGGTACAATAGAAGTAAGGAGTAGAGGCATATATGGATTGTTGAGGATTAGAGTTAACAAATCTGGTAGAAGAGGGAAATTAGAGAGGATTGTTGCCTCAAGAAACATCAACTCAGAATCTTAAAAATAAGACACAGGAATTTAGGATTTGCCAAATTTAGGAAGTACCACTTGAATAGTGACTATTTTCCAGGTTCCTGTGGTGACCGTGGCAGAGACATCACCTCCCCAGCATATTACTCCTAACCCTGGGATGTGGGGATGAAGAATATAGGTGTTGCCATCAAAGCATTCTGGTAGGTTATCTGTATCAATAAAGATCTAGTGATTAGGCATCTTATGTTTCAAAGAATTCCTTATTTGCACTAATCTGGACCTTGCTGTAATTGCTAAATTCCATGACCCTTTTTTCTCAATCCTTATTCCTCTTAACCTAATTTATCTTTTAATACTGTTAATCACCCATTGTCTTGAATACCCTCTCTTCCTTTGGCTTGTGTAATGCTTCCCTTTTCTTTGTTCTATCATCTATCTAACTGCTCCTTCTCAATATCTTCAAATGAATCATAATCTACCTCTTATCCCCTAAGGCTATGTCCCACAAGACTTAATCTTATATCTTCCTTATATATACTTTCTCCTCTGGTGAGTTTATTAGCTCTCATGAGTACAATTTTTACTTTCCAGTTCTAGACAAAATGTCAATCTATATATATATAATATCTAACATAGAAGCTTAGTCCCACATATCCACAATTCAAACATCTAGACTTGATATCTTATTGACAACTCTAATCGACATGCCCAAAATGTCTCTGTCTTTCTGGACTTCAGCATCATACCCCTTCAACTGCTGGCTCATCCTGGAACTTTCCTCAGTGTCTAGGAACTCCTCCCCTTAGAATAACCTGCTTCCTGCTTCCCCTGGAATATCCTTCTGCAAGATCTGCCCTACTTCTCCCGCTGGTGAGTCCCTCCTGCAGTCTCCATTTTGTGAAAGGAATCAAGCTGACGTGTCTTCCTTCTCTGTCCACCTCTGATCCTAATGTTTTAATATTTCAAACTCCTGTAAAGAATACATTCAACAGTTCCACTCATTACCATCATGCCAGTCACTTTTCTCCTCTCTTCTGTGTTTTATCCTACCCCATTTAAATGAAAGCTCCTTGAAGGTGACTTGTCTTTAGTTTTGCTTGGATTTATATCCCAAATGCCTAGCACAGTGTCTAATACATGGTAAACACTTAATAAATCCTTATTTCCATCCTCATTCCTTTACTCCTTCCCTAAGCCTGGTTTGCTTCCAAACTTCCTTACTTTTTGTTATGGGAACCGCCATCTTTGCAGTCTGTCAGCATTGTAAATGTTGTTTCATCTTGGATGCTTCCCTCTTCTTCACCTATCACACTCAATTCACTTCTGTGTCTTATGGATTCCATCTACACAACACCTCATACATAAATCTATTTCTCTACAGAGATGCGACTACTACCTTAATTCTGATCTTTATCATCACTTAAATAACTGTAACAGTCTCCTAATTATCTTCCCTTCTTCCTGTCCCTCTCACCTCAATCTACAGTCTTCACAGCTATCTCAAAAAGAGAAGGGATTTGCTCAAATAACACTGGTAGTGAGACTTGATCTGACTCTTACTAGCTGCGTGACCCTGGGCAAATCACTTAAATCTCTGTCTGCCTCAGTTTCCTCACATGTAAATTGGGCATAATAATAATATCCAAGTTTTTGTCAGAATAAAATGAGATAGTATTTGTAAAACATTTCACAAACTTTAAAGCACTAAATAAGTGCTAGCTACTTTTAGTATTATCCTAACATAAAAATGGCATTTTCATCTTTGGCCCTTATGTATTAGTTATTATTTACAAGGTTTACGTAATATGTTGTTGATCTGTGTTCCCAGCATTTGAAAAGTCTGCTCACCGACATAATCGATGTACAGCACAAGTCATTTCTATTGATAAGCAATATAAATAAGTCTATAGCAATCGATTAACAAAAAGAAATTGCAGCAATTTCAAGAAAATGCTTTATAAATGACTGTAGTTTTAACTATTCAACAAAATCATAAAATCGATCAAAGGTCCTTTGTCCTGCTGAGATTCTCTTTCTGTGACCTCAGACAGTCACTTAAAGGGCACAACAGCTTGAAGGATGATGATTTTCTATTTTCAAAAACCTTTGCTAACCCCAAAACAAAAGACTGGGTCATGTAGAGTTAACTTTCCTCTTCTTCAAAGCACAAACTAGAAAGAAATTTTCCACCGTGGTTTAGAGTGAGGGAAGCTAAACTCACCCACACATTCTTGGGGACAAACTAGCCAACCAGAATCTGAGAGCAGAATGCTATTGTATCCATTATTTCCATGCAGATTAGATCCTGTATTGATAACTATATGCTGTCCTTCAGGACAGACTCCCACTGATGGGAGTTAGACCTGATGCTATGCCTTTTCTAGCACTTGAAAGAAATGTGTCAGATGATATCTGTGTGCAGCACAATTCAACATTCATTGCAGTCTTCCTGAATTATATATACCCTGAACTTCTCATTATGAATCTTTTCACAGGAGACCAACTTCTCATCTTATAGAACTTCTCCCCCAGGAGAACAGAACTAGATAGAGTCATTTGACATGAAAAGCTACCTTTACCCCAGCCTCTTTTCATTATCATGGAGTATGATTTGTGAGGGGACACCACTTCCTTTTCCTGAAATTCAAGTTTCCTAATTGTAATGAATTCTGTGGGAACATAAAATTACTTTGGTCTAGATTTTCTATACAAAGCTATCATAACTGTAGAAAGCCTGAGGCAGCTCCTCAAAACTCACAAGGTAGGGTTCCATCCTTACCTAAGTAAGTAAGTACCAAAGTTCTGTGAGAACTTTGTAAGTTTCAGCATCAGTTCTGTGGGAACACATACCCTTAAAAATGCAGGTCATAAGCCCCAACTCAGTTTACCTTTAATGGTAAGCCAAAGGACACAAAGCAAATTCATTTAAAGAAATGACATAATAAGAAAGTAGCAACAAAATATTTTTGATTTCTTCTTTGGACTTTTCCTGTCTGGGTTCTTGGTTGCTCCTGAGCACATAGGGTCCAATAGATGTTACTGTCCTGAACTCATTATACCTGTTGCTAGAGTTCACTCTGACTTCTCTCACGTCTTTTAGAAAGGACCAAAATAAAAAAAAAAAAATCTTACTGGAAGACCAACAGAAAATTCCAGAAATATATTACCTCAGAATCTTGACTACTGAGGTCTTTCATCTCCCCAACAATAGATTTTTATACACAAGTACTTTTGAGGGGAAAAAAGCATAGAATAATAATCCCAGCTAAGCAATGACCTTAAGCTTATTCTTTTCTTTCCACTCTCCTTCATGATATAGGTGTTAGACCCCTCAGAGATCTCACTATGGTTTATGATGAGTTCTCCATATCTATCTAAACGTATACTTTCCAAATTAATAGTCTCACAAGGCTAATCTATAAGCCAAATAATGGTTATTTTCCCAAGAATCACTAAAAAGTTCTTAGGTTGTTGACCTCTAGTTTTCTAACCGTAATTCTCTTTTGTTCCCCCATGTAGATTAGTGAGTGAAAAAAAAGCAGACATCAAGTCCATTGTCTATTCTGTCTTTCCCTTCAAAAATTAAATATCTCTATGTATTGACACATAGATTCTCCACAAAATATAAACTTCAGTTTAAAAACTTTCACTTTTTTCCTTATATCCCCATCACCTAGCATAGTATCTGGCTTATAGTATGTTTTCATAAAGACTTGTTTCTGCCGGTGATGGATTTAGAGTCAGAGTACATAGCTTCAAATCCCAGCTTTGCTTCTTACTACTTTTAGGACCTGGAAGAAATCATTTAAATCCTCTGGAACTAAGCTTCCTCATCTATAAAATGAAAGAGTTGGACTAAATGACTTCTCGTTTCATTTCTAGTTCAGTGATCGTATATGAGTGATTCAATATCAGTGAACTATGTCCATGTAGTTCTATGATAGGTTGATCACCAAACCAATTTCTAGTCCCTCTATACAGCTAAAGTAAGTCAAAAGCTCAGGAGGTCTTTGGGGCATTCTTTCCATAATTTATTCACCAGTCTGTTTCCTAAATTATATTCAAGTGCAGGTTTTCTCCAAAAGGGCTTCTCATGCTAATTTGTTAGTTGAAAAATCCAGTGTTAGCTTATTCCAATTTCAGTATGTATTTAATTAGCATATTTAAAGTCCTCCTACAATGCCTCCCTGTGAAAGGAAACTGAGGTTCAGTTCTAAAACAAAGTAAAAGTTCTGGTAGACCCTGCCAGCTAGAAACATTTCCAGTGTGAGCTCTTCAATAGACTGTGGATAATGTTCAAGATGAGCCTAGCTAAATCAGGATTAAGGCAGCTAGATGGCACAGTGGATAGACTGCTGGGTCTGGAGTCAGGAAGATTCATCTTCCTGAGCTCAAATCTGGCCTCAGATATTTACTAGTTGAGTAACCCTGGGCAAGTCACTTAACTCTGTTTGCGCCAAGTTCCTCATTTGTAAAATGAACTGAAAAGGAAATGGCAAATCACTCCAGTATCGTTGCCAAGAATGACCTAAATGGGGTCACAAAGAGTTGGACACAAGCCAAACAACTGAAGTACAACAAATTAGGATAGGTTCATCAATAGACTAGCCACAAGGTGAGGTTTTGGTCCATAGCAAACCAGTAGACAGCCTACTAAGATAGCAAAGGCTTTGTATCAGGGGAGATTGAATTCATATTGAAAACATTGTGGCTACTGAAAGTACTGAAGTAAGAAATATTTAAACACGCTAAGAAACTGATCCCACAGAAATCAACAGGTTCATTGAGTCACATTTTCACATAAATCAATTCAATACTAGAATTTTATATGAAAATCTGAAACTCAGTCACTGAAATAATAGGATCTGGTTTTAAGATTAATAAAGAGAACCAAAGTTAATAAAATGAATTCAATGTATGCCAATCTTTCTATATAAAGATTCAGGGCTTCAGTTAATAAAAAGATAGAAATAGTCTTTAGATTCTAAAATTAACTTTAAAAAAAAGAAAAAACTATCATCCAAGTAAAAAACAGGCAATTCACATTGGTCTACTGAGGAGCTCTTTGGGAAGTAATTTTGAAGTCCAATATTACAACCAATATATTCTTAAATAAATAAATGCTGTCACATAGAATGACCCAAAATATATATATATATATATATATATGTGTGTGTGTGTATATATATATATGTATATATATATTTCCTGGCTTAATGTGAAATAAGAATTCAAGATGCTTCCCAGTAGGCTTGGTAGAACTCCCTAGTTTCTCAAACGCGTCCAAGCCATACAATACTATATATAAAGGTTTAATACAAGTGGCATTTCAGGAAGCAACTGATGTCATTACCTTTTATTATATCCTTATGAAATAATTCACATTTAAATGATAGAGGCCTTCCAAGACTACATGCCCATTGAATTTAGAATGTCTTCAAAATCATGTGGAGAACATTCTATTTAGCTGTTAAATATCCAAGTCAATTTAATGTAGGAAGCTTTTTACAACAAGATGCAATGTGTCATTCTACACTTAGTGCTACAGAGCAATTTTATGCTCTTTAATCAAGTGACTTTCCAAGTCCCTAAGGAGGAAATTGACTTATCTATACAAAATTTTTCATTGCAACATTATGGTAATCCAGTCCCCAGTTGTAATGGAAAACAGTTTTACTTTACTGATTGAATTTTGACTCTTATGTTTCTTTATCAAATTGTGATTTAACTGAGGATGAGATCACTTTTGCTTTACTCAGGGTCCATGAAAACTTTGTCCCTGGCTTCATTTCCTGAAACTGAATGTTTACATTTCAACTTCTCTCATGCTGATTCAGCATGGTTATTTATGTTAGATGGTAAATCTAGACCACAGGTGTAATGAGAATGTAATGGGAGAAACTTTAGATGTTTCTTCTCTGCCTTGTTTCAGTTGATTATGAGCTGACTTCCAGCTACTCCTAGTGTCATTCTGTGCTTATATTCTATGATCCTGTATGCCGTGACATCTTTCCTCAGAGTTCCTGTAAGTTTCTTGAGTATGAGAAAACAGAAGTAGTGTCTTCATGGTTTTGTGGTCTACACAGGAGAAAACAGCCCTAGAACTAGAATAAAATGAATTTTCACAAGTTAAATTATGTTTTGTTGTTTAAACATTAAACTGAAACCATTGTGCTATTTATAAATTTGGCCATTTTTGCTTGGTAATCAGTATCCAAGTACTTTCTTAAACCCTTATTTTACTAGGAATGCTAGAATAATATATATTCTCTAAAAGGAAGAAAGAAAAGAAGGAAGGAAGGAAATCATAAGTTTTTATGTTTTTGTTCAAATATCATTTAGTGATTTCTTCATATCTATTCAAATTACCAATACCTTGGAAAAGGTTTTGAATATCTTTATCCCTTGGGTCAAGTGGCATTCTGTTATCTAACAATTCTGTGTGCCTGTTTCTATGTGCATTACAAGGTACTACTGGGCAGCAATGTCTGTTGTTCATACATGTGACATATGTAGTAAATCAATATATATTAATATTTAAGTATTCAAGCAAACAAAAGTTGCACTGCAGTAATTTCTGTGACTTGTAATGGAAACTTCTCAGAAAATTCACACTTCAAATTACCGAGAGGAAAAAAAAAACTTTTCTTTTTCCCTAGTGGTACCCTGTACAACTAGGGTATCCAAGAAAGAATACCAAATAGAGAATCTCTTAAGTGGTCCCATATCAATGCAAAGAGGCCCCACAGAGTAGTGGGGTTATGGACTGATCCTCCTCTTCATCCACTTTTGCTCCACTTCCACACAAATTAGCACAACTGGTACCCACACTAGTAAGGTGAGGATTTGTCAGACAAGGTTTGCAACTGCTATTTTTTTCTTCTCTCAGGGTTCTCAAAGTAACACTAATGGGAGTCACTAGTATTCTATCATTATGGATACTAAGCCCCCACTGAAATGCTTCCTATGTAAAATTTTCCTGCTTGTTCTATTAAAGCTTAATCAAATTTTCTAAACAGAAGGTAAAAAGAGAGTAAATATAACAAAATATTCCATTCATAAACCTGGGGTGCACTCTCATACCATGTCTATGACACAGAGTAAGCACAATTTTTAAGTACTACTTTAACAATACACATGTGTAGAGAGCCCATGTGCCCAAAGTGGTTCACAGATCTGTAACTGAAGGCCATAATATCCTTTCTTTCTCTCAGGTACAGTCCACATAAAGCTCATTGGGTGGAATGTTGGTATTGGTCCTATGGCTCTGGGGCTGGTCTCTTCTGCCAAGGTAGAAAGAATGGAAAAACTGATCTTTAGCCTTTTATTTCTTCAACTTTTCCATTTCTGCCCCCTCAACTGGGAAATGAGGTGTTTCTTCTTCCCAAGCAGCAATTAACAGTTAGGAAATGGTAATAAGAATTCTTGTCATTGGTCAGATCTTCCAGACAACAGGTGACATGTAAAGGTAGGTTACAGATCCCTTCTGTGGCTAGTCAGCAACTACAGGCATCAGGTTGTAGTGCAGAGAAATGGAATTATTTCCTTCCATAAGCACCTCTAAACACTTTTCAAAGACTAGTTGAAAGCAAGTTCTCTTCAGTAAAAAATGTCATTTTATGGTGAGTAACAAGATCTTTATTTCTCCTAAATAAACAATTGAGACAAAATATGTTTCTCTATTAATCACAAAACAACTTCAGAGCCCTCCTGTCATTCATATACAAATTAGAACTTGGGAAGCAAGGCCTTTTAGCCATAGTTACCCTACGTGCTTTATCCCAGTTAGGTGCTTTCTTAATGTTTCTTAAATATACAATCCTCTATTTGTTTTTGTTTTTGCTTCTTTTCAATTAGCCAAATTGTCAAAATCCAAAAGAAGTATCCTGTTACAGTTATAGTAACCTCTCGCCAAAAAGATCCAGACTAAAATTATGTGTCCACTATTTGTGGGATAACTGAACAAATTGTGCTATATGAAAGCAACGAAATAAAATAAGAAATGACAACCTAAAGGATACAAAAATAAATATAGAAAGCCATATGAAGAGATGTGGAGTGAGGAAAGCAGAATTAAAAAAACAATATAAACATTCAGACTAGCCAGAACTCTGCTTCTGAGAATTTGTGTTGAGGGGAAAAGACACATGGACACAGACACTGGTCTGCAGTAAAATATGGTCTGATAAGAGTGAAAAGAGGAGGGATAATTCAAAGGATAATCAGGATGGTGATGAAAGTCTGTGTTATCATATAAGATTTGCATTCATTCACATTCTTGGATTTTAATGTTTTGAAGTTTACAATTGTTTTTTGTTTCTGAATTCAGTATTGTTGAAATAGGGAATCTAGACAACTCAGGTAAAAGGAATATAGTTAAACTAAATTATTAGCTTTAAGCTTCCCCTTTTAAGAATGACTGTAAGTAAAACTGAAAACAAAAAAAATTAATAAATTTGGAAAAAATAAACATTATTAAGTATCTAGTATATGTAGTATGTCATATAGAGTTCTAAAAGTCAGGAAAATAAATTAGATATGATCATAGACATTAGGAGTTTACTGTACGAAAGTAGATTTGCCATATAGGCAATGAAAAATAAATACAGAATTAAAGAATGACTGCAAACTTATGGTGTAAACATAAAATATAGAAACAAGCTGTTGGATATGGAAACTTAGAAAGAGAGAGCTACTTATACTTTTTAAATCATTTAATTTTCTTGAGAAGTGTAGCATAGTAGAAAAATAGCTGGCTCCAGAGTTAGGAAGTTTAGGTGCTAGCCCCTAATAAAATCTACTTGTGCAGACCTGACCAAGTCACAGGTCTTCTCAGGGTGCCTGTTCATTCTTGAAAATTATAAATTACAATTGAGTTTTTCATCTGTATTGGAACAGGTAGCTTCCACACTAGGGACAACTGATGCAATGATGGCAATGAGGTCAATGAGGAAACCACATTTCTAGATTTTCAAATAGTTTATTTTAGATCCCAAAATAATTAAAGATTACTATTTAATATTCATAAAAGGTCAGTCTTTGGAGACAGCTAGGTGGCACAGTAGATAGAATGCCAGACCTGAAATCATCTTCCTGAGTTCAAATCTGGCTTGAGACACTTACTAGCCATGTGACTGGGTAAGCCACTTAACCCTGTCTCAGTTCCTCATTTGTATAATGAGCTAGAGAAAGAAATGGCAAAACATTCTAGTATCTTTGCCAAGAAAACCTCAAATGGGGTCACAAAGAGTCAGACATGACTAAAATGGCTGAACAATAAACAATAACAAATTCAATCTTTAGTCCTTCACACCTTTCTCTAAGGAAAATGAAAACTCTCACCTTGGAAGGGTAAAGATGGGTTGACACAAAAGGGAGCTTTCCCCTGAGTTGAGGAAATAAGCAAAAACCTCCTGACATCCTGCCACAATTTTCTTTATAGCTACTCTTATTGACCTGGATAATTGTGTGCTGGACAAACTCCATGGCTCACAATAATTGCTATATGACAGACAGTATAATTGGAATGAACACTCAGATGGAGTGCTATATCAGTACAACAGGCACACGTCAATCTGCTTATTCTTGCGCCATTACTTTGGGCAAAATTCCAACCTGGAACGTAATTGAAGCATATGCCTCAACTTAACAGGGAAAGGAAAGAAAATAAAAACATTCAAACTCCACAAACATTTTCATTATTATTGAAAAGCAGTACTAGAGCAGCACAACATCACGTACCACACCCACCCTACTTATTAATATGATTGTTTAAATGGTAAACAAGCATCAAAGGGCATTAAAGGACAAGAATAACTGATATTTAAAATTTATTTTAGATCTCTTTCATCTTCACAGTATCTCTTTAAGATAGGTGTTATTATTATATTTTTCCAGTGAAGATACTGATGCTTAGAGAGTTTACCTGATTTGCCCATGATGCCACAGCTTATGCCAGAGGCCTTTATAGACTCCAAATCTAATGTTCCTTCCACTAAACCACCAAGTGATTTTACTTCAAGTAGTCATGGCCAGAGAAGAATGAGCACAGATCCACCATGAGGTGCAAGGGCTCTCAAAGGACTCCTAGTCCAACCCAAATGCAAACATTAGTAAAATAATGCATTAGTTCCTTCACTTTATGTCTGATGAAGACTTGAGAAAATATACCCAAAAGATCAATGCTATGTTGTTATAATGAGAAAAGTTCTGATGATTGTGCTATTGTCCAATCATGTTCAAGGACACTTAAAATTCATCAAAAAGAGAACTAGTCTCTTTGTACTCTGAAGCTTTATGACAGATTTGATTATAGGTGACAACCTTTCTCAGTCTTAATTCTCTCAATAAAATGGGGCATTAGATGGACTAACTAGCCTTTAAGGTCCCTTCTATCTTTTTATCTGTGATCCTTCCTAGTCTGTTTCATTGATGTGTTTTTTTTCCCATTAATAGTATTTTTCCCAACTACATGTCAAGATAATTTTTAGCATTCATTTTTAGAAGATTTTTGAGTTCCAAATTTTTCTCCCCCCTCTTTTCTCTCCCTTCTTCTGAAAATGGAAGGTAATTTGATCATATATATGTATATATACATGCTATCATGTGTAACATATTTCATATTAGTCACAGTTGGGAAAGAAGGAACAGGTCAAAAGAAAGAAACACAAAAAAGAGTAAAGTATGTGAAAAAAAATATGCTTCAGTCTGTATTCAGAGATCATCAGTTGTTTATCTGGATATGGATAGCATTGTCTTTTGTGAATCCTTTGCACTTGTTTGAATCATTGCCTTGCTGAAAAGAGCTGAGTCATTCATAGCTGGTTATCACAGAATGTTGCTGATAACTGTCTACAATGTTTTCCTGTTTCTGATCATTTCATTTTGCATCAATTTGTACAAGTCTTTCCAGGTTTTTTCCTGAAATCTGCCTGTTCATCATTTCCTATTCCACAATAGTATTTCATTATATTTATATACCTCAGCTTTTTTAGTCATTGCCCAATTGATGGGCAGCTCCTCCGTTTCCAATTTTTTGTCACTACAAAAAGAGCTGCTATAAATATTTTTGCACATGTAGATGTTTTTTTCCTTTTTTTATGATTTCTTTCGGATATAGACTTAAGAGCAGTACTGCTGAATCAAAGGGTACGTACAGTTGGTTGCCCTTTGGGTAGAGTTTGAAATTGCCCTCTGGAATGGTTGGATCAGTTCACAGCTCTACCAACAGTTCATCAGTGTCAAATTTTCCTACATCCTCTCCATCATTTATCATTTTCCTTTGTTGCCATATTAGTCAATCTGATAGATATGAGGTGTTACATCAGAGCTGTTTTAATTTGTATTCCTCTAATCAAAAGTGATTTAGAGAATTTCTTCATATGCCTATAGAGATCTTTGATTTCTTCATCTGAAAACTGCCTCCTCATACTCTTTGACCATTTGTCATTTGAGGAATGGCTTGTACTCTTATAAATTTGACTCAGTTCTGTATATATTTGAGAAATGAGGCCTTCATAAGAGAAACTTACTATTAAGATTGTTTCCCAGGGTCTGTTTTCCTTCTAAATTTGGTTATATTGGTTTTGTTTTACAAAAGCTTTTATAGTTTAATATAATCAAAACTATCAATTTTACATTTTGGAATTCTCTGTATCTGTTTTGTCATGAATTCTTAGCAAGATGTAGTTTCTTTCCTTATGTCTTTTAATTAGATTTATTTTTACTTTTACTTTGTCTAGGACCAGGATTTCTAGCCCTGCTTTTTTTTTCTTCAGCTGAAGGATAATAGATTCTGGTCCAGCCCCTTACCTTTATTGTATATGTGTCTCTCTGCTTCAGGTGTGTTTCTTGTAAACAACTTATTGTAGGATTCTGGTTTTTGGTCCACTCTGCTATCCACTTCTGTTTTATGAGAGAGTTCATCCCATTCACATTCACAGTTATGATACTATCTGTATATTTCCCTCCATCCTATTTTTTCTCCTGTTTATCCTCTCTCTCCTTTCCCCCTTTTTTTCCTCACCAGTGTTTTGTTTCTATCTACCATCTTCCCTGATCTGACCTCCCTTCTGTCAGTCCCCCACCCCACTTCCTCCCCTCCTACTTCCCTGTCAGGTAAGATGGATTTCTATTTTGAACTGATTGTGTATATTATTCCCTCTTTGAGTCAATACTGATTAGACTAAGCTTCAAGTGATGCCCATTGCCCACCCTCCCATTTTCTTCTCCACTGTAGTATGTCTTTTGCCCCTCTTGATGTGAAATAATTTACGCTATTTTATCTCTACTTTATTTATGCACCCAATGTTTTCCTCTTTCTCTTCCCATCAATATTTTATGTCATTTCCTCAAATTTACCTTACACCTGTGGCCTCTATAGATAGATAGACAGACAGACAGACAGACAGACAGACAGACAGACAGATAGATAGATAGATAGATAGATAGATAGATAGATAGATAGATAGATAGATAGAAATATTCCCTCTGCCTGTACTATTAGTGGTATATTTTTAAGAATGACAAGTATCATCTTCCCATGTATAGATATTAACAGTTTAGCTCTATTAATCCCTTGTGTTTTCTTTTCCCTTTTTACCTGTTTATGTTTCCATTGGAAATCACTTTTATATTTAATTCTGGTTTTCCCCTGTGAAAACTTGAAATCCTTCTATGTCATTGAATGACCATTTTTTCCC
The DNA here is from genome assembly GCF_028372415.1 of Notamacropus eugenii. Lineage (NCBI taxonomy): Eukaryota > Metazoa > Chordata > Mammalia > Diprotodontia > Macropodidae > Notamacropus > Notamacropus eugenii. The sequence continues at coordinate 392,907,898 of NC_092875.1, forward strand.
TTGATCTATTATGCAGAGAGATGATTCTTGGCTGTAGTCCTAGGTCCTTTGCCTTCCAGAATACTCCTCTGATTTTTTTAATGCTACAGTTGCTAAGTCCTGTGTAATCCTGATTGTGGCTCCCCAATAGTTGAATTGTTTCTTTCTGGCAACATGCAGCACTTTTCCTTGACTAGATAGTTCTGAAATTTGACTATAATGTTTCTTGGAGTTTTTATTTTGGGATCTCTTTCTTGAGGTGATTAGTGTATTCTTTTAATGTCTATTTTGCCCTCTTATTTTTAGGATATCAGGGAAGTTTTCCTTGAAAATTTCTTGAAAGATATTGCCCAGGTCCTCCTTTTGATTATGGCTGTCAGGTCTTATTCTGACCTCCCTCCCCCAGCAGTACTGTATCTTGTCCCTGTACTAAACATAAGATCTGTTTTCCAAACTCCTCTTCTCTTTTCTCTTTCTATGCAGGCAGTCTGTAGCATACTCCAAAAATCTTCATTCAATCCATTCCAACATATTCCTCCACTCTGATTCCTTGATTTTCTCCTGTGGGCATTATCTCCTTAATATACAATGTCACCTCATTCCACTTTTTCATATCCAGTTTTTTTAATAGGATATATTAATTCCAGAGCTGTATTCATGAGTTTCATTCTGCCAGCATTCCATTTAGCATTATATATAAGGTCAAATTTGTATCCTTGAATTAAAACATTTAGTTCTTCTTCTTCTTGCCTCCACTGAGGACATCTTTATATAATTATTTTGAGAATATAGGTTTTGCTACTTGATCTTTTCTTGAACTTGTCTCCTTTGCACTTCGGAGTATCTCTAAAGTCATGACTCTTCTTTCTTCATTATAGCTGCACTCTATGGTGTCAAGTGAGGGTAGAAGAGAAAGCTAAAGCAACTCCATTTGGTCTGTAGTTCCTCTGTCTTGTCCTTGACCTTATTTGTATTACAACCCCCACCCTATCTGTTACCTTCTTTACCATTGACATAGCAAGGACAGGCCTATATCTAAGGGCAGGGTTACAAAAGATAGCTAACCCGAAAAAAAGTCTTTCCTGTTACTAGCCCCTAATAAAAGGTCTTGTCCAATCCAGAGATACAACATATTCATTTCACCCCCTGCCTTAATTTAAACCTATATAAGCTTTGCCCTTTTGTTTCTGGAGAGAGTTTTTGGGAATGAGGCTGATGAATTCAATAAACTCTGGTTGGTTCCTAAATTTATGGTATTGATGTGAGTTACAGTTTGGATTTTGCAGTATTGGTTCAGTTATTGGTTCTAGTTTGTAGCAGTGCCAAAAGTTTTACCCACACAAGCTTGCTAGATAAGCATAAATGGTTTTCTCCTGCTTCCATCCTTTGTTCTGTTAAAAAAAAAGAAAAGAAAAGCTCTTTTGATTAGACTTGTAGCCTACAAGTTCATAAAATACCTTAGTCTTAGGTTAGTTAAAGATAGTTTGGAAGCTTATTGTGAAACGTTTGGACACAAAAGTGTTTGAGAAACAAAATGTAGTACGGTTCAGATGCTTCTTCAAGACAGTCATTCTAACCTTAGTCATTCTAACTTAGAATAAGTGATATCCATTGCTAATGAATATGTTACTTTAAAGGCACTGGCTTTGGAGTCAGTGCTCTTGGGTTCTGTCATTTCCTACCTGCGTGCATTATTTAACATTTCTAGGTCTCAGTTTCTTTATCTTTAAAATAAAGCTAGTGGAATATACGGCCTCTAAGATCCCTCCTTGTTTCTAAATCCATGATTTTATGATCCCATCTCACCTAGCAAGGGATAAATAGGCCTTCAAAGAATTGTCCACTCATTATCATATGAGTAATCAAGGCAAGAAAGTGGGCTACCATGGGACTCCAAAGGAACCAAGAAGCAAAAGAACTTCATAAAGAATGCAAATATCAGTGGCTCATCACAGTTCCTCCTTGGCATATAAAACATCAGAGACAGAAGAGGAAAAAGATCCTCACTGATGGAATCAGTCCTGTTAGTAAATAGTGTGTAGTAGTTGTCTAGCAAAGTCAAAGCATGCATTATAAACTAGAGAATATACAATTTCTCTGTTTCTCACTCCCTGTTCACCTTCTAACTGATTTGTTTCTTTCTATGTTAATCCAAGAGATACATAACAGGAGGGAAGGACTTGACAATGCCAAAAGAAGGAGGAGGAGTGGTGGATAAGTGTGCAAGACTTGTAGTCAGAAAGACCTAAGTTCAAATCTAACCTCAGACACTTATTAGTTCTATGACCGTGATTGCGTCAATTAACTTCTCCCTGCCTCAATTTCCTCATTTTTAAAATAGGGATAACAGCATCTACCTCCCATAGTGGTTGAGATGATCAAATGAGATTATATTTATGAAGCTTCTAACAGAACAAGTGTGCTGAATAAATGCATGTTTCCTTCTTTCCAAAATCTAAAAACTGCAAAAAGATGTTGATAGCAGCAATACATGATTTGCATTTATAAGGGTACTTTATATTTACAAAACAGGTCACATCCCTCATTTCATCTGAGTCTCTCAGCTCCACTATGAGTCAGGTAGTATACATATATTAAACCAAATTCATAGATAAGGAAATGTATGCTAAAAGAGCTTCACTTTCTTAACTTCACCAAAGGTCACAGGCAACAAATAGAACAGTTGGAATTTGAACTCACAACTTCTTCACGACTCCTAACATTGAACTAAAAGCTTATATTATACCCATTTCACCTCATGCTCTCTCTTCTGTCCATCAAAAGCCACAGTATATGACCTTAGTGTTCTCATGGTACAGGTCTTAATTCAAAGTGTCCAGTGTTTCTTATCTGGCATTTTCAGGAGCACTACATTCACCTCAGTCTCATAACTGTCCTGTATACCTACCCAAATACTGGTGTTATGCCTAGAGTAGCATTTTGAGTATAATTTTCATTCCCATAACAGTCCCCACAAACAACTCTTCTTGTTTGTTCAGTTGTTCTCAGTTTTGTTGAAATCTTCATGTCCTCATTCAGTTTGTTTTTTTTTTTACGAAGATACTGAAGTCATTTGCTATTTCCTTCTTCAACTCATTTTATAGATCAGTAAAGAGATGCAAATAGGGTTAAATGACTTGCCCAGGGTCACACAGTTAGTAAGGGTTTGAGGCCAGATTTAAACTCAGGAAGATAAGTCTTCCTGACTCTAGATCTGGCAGTCTTTTCACTGCACCAACTACCTACAACAACTCTGTACTTCATGGATGGGAAAAAGAAGCTTAGAGGAGGTTAAATAATTGACGAACTAATGATCACATAGCTAGGAAATGGAAGCACTGAGATTCCAACACTGGCATCCTGACTTCCATATCCAGCAGCACCACCTGACTACACCACCTTGACTCAATCCCATGCTACTTCTCCAGCTTATCAGTCTGGGCAAGCCTCATAGAATTAACCTGGGCTCAAGGTTGGCATTCAAGTTCTCAGCCCTAGAGCAGATTTCACTCCACATACTCTCAAAATCTCGAAAACACTGAATTAGAGCAGTTTTAAGTATATCACTCAAGGCTAAATAAAAATAATAAAAACCGCCTTTCATCTTGGCTCAGAATCTAAGAAACAGACTGTCAAATATTCCCTGGCCCAAAAAAATAAATATCCTAAGTGTCTGAACATCAAATGAGAAAGCTTTGACAGAAAACCCTTCTGATGTATTTTGAGTGCTTAACAGGGCCTTGGTGTAGCAGCCGGGGAAGTGGGGAGGGCTAGCAACAGGTCCTGGAGGTAGCTAGAAGCCAGACCACAGAGAGCTTTGAAAAATGAGTGATCACATTTTGAAATTACTAGAGGGCTTTCCTGGGAGGCAATGTAAATTTTTTCCATGAAGACAAAATATGCAGATTGAGCTCACTTCCAAATGGGAAGAAGAATTGCAGAGTTTCATACAGTTTGGAGGTTAAATTTGCCCATTGGGGAGAGCAGTTAAAGGCGAATTACAATAGTTTAGGTGTGGAAAAAAGTAAGTGCACAAATCAAAACATTCGGATTTAGAGCAGGTGCTACTAGGAGTAATGTTACTGTATTTTTCTGGTGGAATAAAAATTATTATTTTTAAATGTATTTTTGGTGATTCATACATAAAAATGCATGGCCCCCAGGTATTTTAATCTGAAACTGATGTCACCAGCACTTTTAGCTTCCCTCTGCAGCAGAAAGGTGCTACCATACAAGGTAACCAAACGCAGGTGTAAATACCAACTTATTTGTGTTTTGATTATCTGGATCAGGGGTGGCAAACCTGTGGCCTTTGGATTTCTTCTGTGAAGTTCAGATTCAGTCAAAGGGCTATACTTGAGGACCTAGAGGGCCACATGTGCCTCAAGGTCACAGGTTCCCCACCCCTGAATTTTGGACTCTTTTTATCCCTCCTCACAGGACTTTCGAAAAAAGAAATGGATCTAGTCAAAGTGGAGTTTCAATGTTCAATACTTCATTTAAAAAGTAAAATTAGGTAATTTTAGTTTGCTTTTCAAAAGTTCTTCTTGGGAGGTATTGAATAACTCAGGGAATTAGTGAATGGGTTATGGAATACCCTCATTACCAGATCGAGTGCACCCTAGGATCAATATAGCTTTTTATCTGATAGCTTTTCAATGTAGGAAATGTATTGGTAGCTTGAAAAGATCTCACAATAGGTGTTACATGAAAAATAACCCTGTCACAATTGGCACCTTTAGGTTTGATGTGGGCCAAGGGTTATAATTAAGGCCTTGAATTTTAAGGGGCAAGGAATAGTCTAAATGGAGGTCAGGATTTCATAATTAAAATATATCTTTTTTTCTTTTTATTCCTTTTGAATATGAGTTCAATCTGACACTGTGAAAAGAACACTCAATTTGGAATCTGAGAACTTGGGTTCAAATACTGGTTCTGCTATTTAGCTCTCTGTGTGATTTTGGTCATCATTTAATTTCTCCCCTGTAAAATGATTTTGAACCAAATAATCTCTAATATACCTTCCAGTTTTCAAGCCTATGATCTTATGAATGGTTTCTTCACAGTAAAATAAGGAAACAATTTCCAAAATCAAATTAGGATGCTATTTCTTTCGTACTAAGGCATTCTCAATATAGACCAGATATCATATCTGCAAATAACTTTCTCCTAAAGAGAAAAATGATGTGTCAAAATACTAACCTACCATAATTAGAGGGATGGGGACCTTGCAAGATTTAAGGGTGCATAATTTTGAAGCATCTAAACAAATTCCATTCCTCTCCACTCAGACATAGCGGGATCAGAGCAGGGCCCATATAACGGAGACTGATGGCAACAGTAAACTTCCTTTCAACACCACTGGCAGCTTCACTAAATTCAATTCACCCAATAACCAGGTAGCTTCTCTTCCCAATTGGCTGTCATGACCCTGCCAGAGCTAATGCTAAATCTCCATGTACCAGAGATTGGGAATCAGCAAAATGTAGCAATCTGCCAGCTGGGCCATCAATCACATCACAAAGCCTGGTCCAGTCAGACACCTTCCTTATGTTAGAATGGAAACTCGAACCAAGGGAAGGGAGCTGGAGGCAGTGTCAAAGCTTTTGAGGAGTAGCAGTATCACAAAAACTGACCAATGTAGAGTGGCATGAGAGGCATCCAATTGGCATTATGGAATTTGGTACTAGAGATTTTCATCCCCTCTCACCTCCTCAGATCTCTATCCCTTTAACTCCCATGGATTCTTTATGAAGAAAGGGAGTAGGGAGAGACAAGATGGTTTGGAACAGGGAAGGTGTTTGTATGAAATTTAATGTCCTCCTAGACCTAACAGACTGTTAACAAGATATTGCCTTCTGCTACTATTTAATAACTCATAAAATATAAGCAAGATCAACAGATGCACATTTTCTTCACCTGAGTCAAGTAAATATTGCCCCCAACAGAAGATCCCACTCCCACTGCCTCACTCTCCTACACACAAACATCCTCTACTCTAGGGATAGATCTCAAACATCAACAGAATGTGAGCGAGTTACTTGTAGGCAAGACTGTATGAAGACAGGAATAATGAGAGTGAAGGGGAGAGGCAAATGATTGAAAAAGGGCGTCAGATCCCTTCCCACAACCACCATCTGAGGGCTCTTGAACAGTCATGGCTGGCATGAGCAGAATTTAATTCATAAGAATAATGAGCTAAAATGGGAACCTACATATGGGTAGCAGGAGTGAGCTCTTCCTCTGTTCTCCCTCCATGACTTTAACCCAAAAATGGGGGTAAAGGGATGGGAAGGAAGAGATTCTTCTTGGATTCTTGTTCCAGGGACAAAAATTCCACTTATACCTCTGGTTAGAGTATATCCTATAACGTACCTGTACAAAAAAAGGGAATTTTAGCTTTCAGAACAGTCAATATGGTTTCATCTCCACTTATATCACTTCTCTGCGGAACTAAGGCCCAAGATTCCACTCTCTGGGCAGTCATCACCAGAAATCATCCAGAAAAGGGAGATTCCATCCAAATACAAGTTCATTCAATCAGAATTGCATCCAAAGTCACTTACCATTACTCACATGTGCCTTGAAACCAGTAGAGACCTTAGTCCAGTAAGAAGAAAGAAGTTCATTCCAACAACACTCAAAAATCTGCACATACTGATAATGTCAATGAGATCTGTAGTGGCCCCACTCGTCCTTCCTGAGAAACAATAGAAATGAGTCCATTCATTGGATACCTTAAATGCCAGAAAACAGAACTGCCCAGTTAGCCTTGAGACTAGTTTAGTAATAAAGATGTTGAATTGTTTCATTTCTGGCTGTTTCTCCATTGGCCAAATAAAGTGACTAGCTCTGACTTTACCAGGGCCCAAACCTGTTGGCCAAAATGTATTGAAAGAAATTGTATGAAAAGAAATAAGAAAGAAAACAAATAGGCCTTAAGCGTAAGTCAAATCACAGTGTGGTAATCATATATCCATGATTGTGCTAGAGCCACCTCAAACGGGCTTTCCGCTCTTGAGAACTGATTGTGAAATTTTCAGTGTGGGTATGAACACCTCAGAAATAAGCAAACTACAAATCAATGCTGATTGATTGTTTTGTTGATTTCCAGACTCAGGGAGATGATGGAGAAAATGTTAATAATAGGGATTAAACATTAAAGTATATTTTGAGCCCATGTTTTTTCAAAGAGCTGCTTGTTAAATATTCACCAGCCCACCTCTGCCCAACCCCCAAAGTAATAATAACCTAAAATTACATAGCGCTTTAAAGTTTATAAAGCTCTTTATTTTATTTTCTTTATTTCATCACTAGAGACTCCGAACAAATTCAAGAAGTAGGCACTCCATGGATTATTATTTCTATTTTAGAGAAGTAGATACTAAAGTTTGGAGGTGTTAAGTGACTTTTCACAGTTTGTAAGTGTCAAAAGTAGATTCAAACCTAGGTCTTTCAACTTTCCCACTCCAGCTATATGAATTCATCATGTCCCCTTGTTGGGTCCCTTTCCCCTACTCTCTCCCTTTTATGTGTTGTCTTCCTTCATTAGATTGTGAGCTTCTAGAGAGCAGGAAGTATTTTAATGCCTTTCTTTATATCCCCAGAATTTAGCACAGTACAGGGTACAAAATAGCCACTTAAATAAATGTTTTTTGAGTTTGGTTCTGTTTCTACTTCTCAGTTCAAGAATATCAACTACACCAAACTGCCTTTCACAGGAAATATCCACCAGTATCACAAAAAGTCTTTGGGTGAATACAAGAGAAAGCACTAAAAGATAAGACTCTTGTAATGTTGTCTATTATCAGTGGGGTTTGTAGATATTTAGAGAGGTGCCACAAGACTATAAGTAAAGCAAACCAGCTCCTGGTTTTCAGGAAGGGAAAGTGGGATTCTATAAACTGGAAACTGATGACCTTGAAGTCTGTTACAAGTAAAATTCTAAAACAAATTGTGAAATGAACTGTTTTTGATCCATGAGAGGGAGTCCCTGAGTAACCTTGAGGTTAAGAAGAAATCATACCAGAATGTTCATTTCCTTTCCTCATCAGGTTACTAAACTGGTAGACCAAGGAAACATTATCACTCTTGGCAGATTTTTGAAGGCAAATGTGTGCATGGAAAATAGAATTATTTTCTGAACTTATAAAGGAAAAAAAAACTAGGGCAAACATTTTGAAGTTACAGGAAGTCAGATTTTTCTCTATATAAGGTGGAATTTGATAACTCCAGGAGCAGTCCAAAAAGGGGTACAATGACCCCACAGGGAAGTGCAATCCGGAATCACACAATTTTTTTTTTAACATTTATTTATTTTATTTTTAATTTATGGGATAAAATAAGTATTCTACAACATAGGAAATTAAAAAGATGATTGCACATAAAACTATAAATCTGTGGTGTACAACTTGGTATTGCTTTTAAATGTATAATAAAGTCATCATGCAAATTTCTTTATTTTTCCTCCACCATTAAGTCCAGGTCTCATTGGTGCCTCCTAGAGGTTTCAAGATGTCACTACCTCTCCCAAGTTGCTGAATTTTAATAAACATCAAACCTTTTGCAAGGGAGATCCTAGAGCTTTTCTTGCCCCCATTGTTCTATACAATGGAGGAAATCGAGATAAAGTAAAAGATGAAAAGGTTAACAACTTCCCAGGTCATAAATAATAATAAAAACCCAGAGATGAAAAGGAGCTTAAAAGTCATCTAGCCTAGTACCTGAGTAGGAATTCTCTTTATGATATCCAAGACTAGGGCATCCATTTGAGGATCAACAATGATGGTCACTGATCCCCAAAGTACTCATCTCTACTTTTGGATAGATTTGTTAACAAGGCTTTCTCTACATTTAGCCTATAAATCTGCCTTAGAAAATAAAAACATTGGTCCTAGTTACATGTGGGACCAAATGAGAAGTCTAATCCCTTTCCACATGACATTGATTTTCATTTAATCTAGTTACCTTTTTTAACTGATCTGTTGTGATATGGTTGGCTTGTTTTTCTTAGTATTTTGGTTCAGAGAACTCTAACTGTATATCACAGTGAAGTTTGTGGAGGAGGGACTGATTGGATGAATGATTTAATGAATGGATGAATGATTGATTGAATAATATTGTCAAAGGAATTCATGTTAAACTGGACATAGCTACTAGAGAGGTCCACTGAAATATCTTCTGTTAGCCTGATGCTATTCTCCCTATAACCCTAGTCTATATTCTAAATTTGATTCCTCCATATTTGCCAAACTGCCTTTGGTAAGTAAATTTTCTTTCCTTTGGTTCTAGGTTTTTTTCATTGTTGTGATTCAGACATTTTAGTCGTGTCTGACTCTTTGTGACCCTATTTGGTGGTTTCTTGGCAAAGATACTAAAATGGTTTGCCATTTCCTTCTCCAGATCATTTTATAGATGAGGAAACTGTAAAGGAAACAGGGTTAAATGACTTGTCCGGGGTTGCCTATCTCATAAGTGTTGGAGGCCACTTTTGAACTCAGGAAGGTTAGTCTTCCTGACTCCAGACCTGGAGCTCTATCCCTTGTGCCACCTAACTGCCCCCACAGGGCTGTTTTTTTTTTTTTCTCTTTAGTCACTGAGAACTGTGTCCATCTCCTGGACCATGGTCATTTAAGCCTATTTTTGGTAGCTCTATAGATACTGTTGAATATTTTACAAGAAGATTTGGGTGCTTCTCAGGATCAATTCAATGACTGACTTTTTCAACTTTATACTTCCAGCAAAATCACTTTCCTTCCTTAGGATGTCAGAAGAGTGATTGTCAGTCCATTATATCTAGGCTTACTGACCACTCTCAGACAGATTCTTAGTCTCCTGAAAAATCTAAAACACTTATCTAAGGTGGCAATCAGTTGTGTTGTCCTACTTTTGACCCTTCCAATTAGTGCAATTGCATTTTAATAGAGATCAGCCATATCTTAACTCAAAAGAAAAGGCAAAAGAGACCCATGAAGAAAATGCTTTGATAAAGGTTCCAGTAGCCAGAGAGTGAAAGAAAGAGAAAGTGGGAAAAGGCTAGTCATTCGACAAACTGCTGATTATTTATGTATTACATCAAAGGCATACCACAAGTCCCTGAGGGAATTACAATGATAAGTGAGACAAGTCCCTGTTCTCTTGGACCTTATAGCCTTGTAAGGGAGATGAACATGGGATACGGGAGCAATAATTACAATGCAAAATAAGCATGATACGAGCATCAAGGAGATCTGATTCGAGCCATCTTTGAAAGGTTCAAGAAAAGAAAGATGGTTTCTGAGTGTGGGAATCACAGAGGTTACATCTGACCTGTATCTGGCAGAATGGCTAAAATTTCAACAAGTAGAAATGAGTGGTGGGGAGTGGTTCTGTGGCAGTAAGCAAAGGAAAGTGGTGCAGTTGGATTCTCCAAACATATACCTTGTGATGAAAATTGATTGGAAGTACTCATGGAATAAAGCACTCATAAATTTAAAGCTAAAATGGACCTTAGAGATCTTAAAGTTCAACACCTCCCTCTTTTTTGGTAGATGAGGAAACTGAGACCTAGACTACTTAAGTCGCTTACTCTGGGTCACACAGTGAGTAAGCATTTCAAGCAGAATTAAAACTCAACTTTTCAAGTCCAGCATACTTTCTCCTATAGTACTCAACTAAACAGTAAGCAGCTAGTCAAATGTGTCTAAGGTGAAAAATATATGCTCTTTTAATGTATAGATAATTAAAATATATGTTAACATAGCATATAACATAGTATATATAAAATAAAACAATGTGATGGGCAGTAATATTTCACAACTGAAACAAAAATAATGCTGAATAGTGATCCAGACTTTTTTTAAAAATTGGCACTGTTCCTACATAGAGTTTTCTAAAAATACTATTTTGTGTCAACACGAGACTATTCATATTATTTCCCTCTGGAGTTTCTAGGACAATTTAGTTTGACCTTTAACTAAAGACCACCTTAGTTACATGATTGATTTTATCTGGTCCCACAGATGATTATGTACAATGACAGCTTTCTTTCTGGCTTTCCTATAAGCTGAGTGGAATATTTTTGGAAAAATTTGAAAATTCTTGGGAAAAGTGACAAGAAATTGTGGGGAAAAATTCACCAATCTCAATTAAAGACCTTAACTAATTTTACCATTTGGTAAATGGGGCTTACATCCTATAATCACCTTCTAGGAAAATCAATCTTCCTCAGAGTCTTACCTTTACTCAAAATTGACCTTCATGCGGTGAAATTTGGTAACCTGTGAGCATAGGCTTGGTTTGAGCTTGTGACAGGTTGTGCCAAGACTCTCCCCAACTCACCTCTGACTATGTTCTATGGGAATGCAGGTAAGCATGTCTGGTCATAGAACTCACCTGTAGCTAGTTTTTTTTTTCCCTTTAAAATTAAAATTTCCCCTTTAATTCACCAAAACATTAACTAATTTAAAATACATATTTTTGAGATTGAGTTGAATTTGGAAGAAAAAAATAATGGTGGAGTGTGTCATTAAATGGACCTTAGATCTTTATTACCCTTTGTCAGAAACTGACAAGTGGCTATCCGTTAGTCAAGAGCACCTGGGGGGCGGAGCCAAGATGGCGGAGTGAAAGCAACGACTCACCTAAGCTCCTGGAAAAACTCCTCTGGATATCTCCGGGGGCAGAGTCTGGCCAGACTTTGGAGGTGTAGAGTCCAGTAGGTGACGGACTTTGACGGATTCGGAGCCCAGGCTGGACCGGAGGGTCCACGGGAGGGATCTGTTCCGCAGGGGTAAGACCCTGGCGCACAGCGCAGCGCGGTCGGCGCGGCAGGGCGGAGGGGACCAGAGGAGCCCGAGAGTGGCGGGCGAGACCAGCGGAGCAGGAGATAAGCCAGGCCGAGCCGGTAAGAGCCGCTGAGTGCCAGACATCACCGCAGCAGCCCTTGAAATCTTCAGCCTGAAGACGGACTTCGGTGGGTCACTACTTGAACTTCCAGGAAATGGGATGGCAGAGTGATCAGTAAGTGCTCTCTCCTCCCCCCTGATGACCGTGAGGGAACCATAAAATTCTTCCCCAGATTAATCCTGGATCAGCGGGAACAGCAGAAGGGGGCGGGTGGTCTCATAACACCAGAGGCTGGAGAAGTGGCAAGGGGGGATTCTTCCTACGGTGGCGGAGACGGCTGGAGGGACAGACGACCCAGGGCAGAGAAAATTCGCACTGAGACCCAGGCAAGCCTCAGAGCCAGGAGACGAGCCCAAGGAGGGGCGGGAACATGCGTTAGCTTCTAGGCGTGCCCCAGCCCTCCAGGGGAAAAGGGAAGACAATAGGGAAGCTGGGATCATCATCCCCTGACCTTGCCTTTGCCTCAAGTCAGCTGAGGAGATATCCTGAGGACAGGCCACCCCTCCCAGATACCTAACAAGCTAACCCCAGGGTTGATCGGGGAAACAAAAAACAAAAGCCTGCTTTTAGCCTAGACACACTTCAGCTCAACTTAAAGATCTGTACCTTCTGACTGAAAGAACCAAAAGCTACAACACTCAGCCAACATCATGAATCGGAAAAAGCAGACGAAAAATGAAAAAACCATAGAATCTTTCTATGGGGATAAGGACCAAAACACAAACACCAAAGAGGTTAGAGCTGAGACTGTACTTCCATCTGAAACCTCAGATGGGACTATGAATTTCTCGCAAGCACAACTAGATTACCTGGAACGTCTGAAGAAGGATATAAAAGAAAAACTGGCCAATGATTTTAAAACTATAAAAAAAGAATTCACTGATGAGAACATCACCCTGAAAAAGAAAATTGAAGAAATGGAAAAGGAAGTTCAAAAATTAACTGGAGAGAATAATTCCCTAAAAGGAAGAGCTAATCAAATGGAAAAGGAAACCCAAAACCTAATTGGGAAAATTGATCAGATGGAAAAGGAAACCCAAAACCTAACTGGGAAAATTGGTCGAATGGAAAAAGAAGTACAAAAATTAAATGGAGAAAATAGCTCCTTAAAGGGAAAAATTGGTCAGATGGAAAAGGAGATGGAAAAGCTAACTGAAGAAAAGACTACGATGAAGATTAGAATTGGGCAAGTAGAAACTAATGACTCAATGAGGCAACAAGAATCAGTCAAACAAAATCTAAAGAATGAAAAGATAGAAGAAAATGTAAAATATTTAATTGGAAAAACAACTGACATGGAAAATAGATCCAGGAGAGAAAATCTAAGAATTATTGGCCTGCCAGAAACCCATGATGAAGAAAAGAGTCTGGACAATATCTTCCAGGAAATCATCAAGGAAAACTGTCCAGAAGTACTAGACTCAGAGGGAAAAATAGTCATCGAAAGAATCCACCGTTCCCCTCCCGAAAGGGATCCCACACTCAAAACCCCAAGAAATATAGTTGCCAAATTCCAGAGCTATCAAGTGAAGGAGAAAATACTACAAGCAGCCAGAAAGAAACAATTCAAATATCAAGGACACACAGTCAGGATCACACAGGACCTTGCAGCTTCTACATTAAAAGATCGAAAGAATTGGAACCCAATATTCCGTAAGGCAAAGGAGTTGGGACTTCAACCAAGGATCAACTACCCAGCAAAGTTCAGCATAACATTTCAGGCAAGGAGAAAGTCATTCAACGAAATAAGGGATTTCCAGAGCTTCCTGACCAAAACACCAGAACTCAATAGACAATTTGATCTTCAAATGCAGGTCTCCAGAGAATCATAAAAAGGTAAACAGAGGGGAAAAAACAAAAACAAAAACTTGCTACTCAATTAGGGCAAACTGTTTACCTCCCTATAAGGGAAGATGATACCTGTTAATCTTGAGAACTGTGCAGCTATTATGATAAAAGGGATATATGTAGAGGGAACGGGCATAAAGTAAATGATGTCATGTCAAAAATATGATTTAAGTATGAGAAGGGAATGTAATAGGAGGTGTGGAAAGGGGGAAGCAGAAAATGGCAAATTATATCACAGGAAGAAGTACAAAACTATAGTAGAGGGAAGGAGGGGAGGGAGATGAGCATTGTTTGAGAGGTACTCTCATCTGATTTGTTCAAAGGAGGGAACAATAATCTTAAGTAGATAAGCCTAACTAGCTCTATAGGTAGTAGGAAGGGAAGGGGGAAGAAAGGGGAGGGTGGCTAAAAGGGAGGAAAGAAGCAATAAGAGTAAAGGGGACTAAAAGGGAGGGGGGGTCAAAAGAAGGAGGGGAAGGCTGCAGGAGGAGGGGGAGAAAAGTGAATACTATTGAGGAGGGGAAGGGAGACGGGAGAGCTAAAAGCACAAATGGTGGGGAAGAGGTTGGAGGGAAATACACAGATTGTAATCATAACTGTGAATGTGAATGGAATGAACTCTCCCATAAAACGGAGATGGATAGCAGAATGGATTAAAAGCCATAATCCAACAATATGCTGCTTACAAGAAACACATTTGAAACGGGGGGATACACATAGGATAAAGGTCAAAGGATGGAGCAGAATATATTGTGCTTCAGCTCATGTAAGAAAGGCAGGAGTAGCAATCCTAATCTCAGACAAAGCAAAAGCAGAAATAGATCTAATCAAAAGGGATAGGGATGGAAACTATATCCTGCTAAAAGGCACCATAGACAATGAAGCAATATCATTACTACACATGTATGCTCCAAGTGGTATAGCATCCAGATTCTTAGAGCAGAGGTTGGGGGAGTTGAAGGAAGAAATTGATAGCAAAACTATACTAGTGGGGGACCTCAACCTCCCCCTCTCTGAACTCGATAAATCCAACCTCAAAATAAACAAGAAAGAGGTTAAGGAGGTAAATAAAACTCTGGAAAAGGTAGACATGATAGATCTTTGGAGAAAATTAAATGGGAATAGAAAGGAATATACTTTTTTCTTAGCGGTACATGGAACATTTACAAAAATTGGCCATGTACTAGGACATAAAAATCTCACAATCCAGTGCAGAAAGGTAGAGATAATCAATGCATCCTTTTCAGATCATAATGCATTAAAAATTACATGTAATAAAAGGCCATGGAAAGAGAAACCAAAAATCAATTGGAAACTAAATAATCTAATTCTAAAGAAGGGTTGGGTTAAAGAAGAAATCATAGAAACAATCAACAATTTCATTCGAGAGAATGACAATAGTGAGACAACATACCAAAACTTATGGGATACTGCAAAAGCAGTTATTAGGGGAAGTTTTATATCTCTGAATGCCTACATAAATAAAATAGAGAAAGAGGAGATCAATGACTTAGGCTTGCAGTTGAAAAAGCTAGAAAAAGAACAAATTGAAAATCCCCAAGTAAATACCAAATTAGAAATACTGAAAACCAAAGGAGAGATTAATAAAATTGAAATTAAGAAAACTATTGAATTAATAAATAAAACCAATAGTTGGTTTTATGAAAAAACTAATAAAATTGATAAACCTTTGGTCAATCTGATTAAAAAAAAGAAAGAAGAAAACCAAATTACTAATATTAAAAATGAAAGGGGTGAACTCACCTCCAATGAGGAGGAAATTAAAACAATAATTAGAAACTACTTTGCCCAACTTTATGCCCACAAATTCGATAATCTAAACGAGATGGATGAATATTTTAAAAAATGCAAATTGCCCAGATTAACAGAAGAGGAAGTTGAATACTTAAACAACCCCATCTCAGAAAAAGAAATTGAACAAGCCATCAATGAACTCCCTAGGAAAAAATCTCCAGGGCCAGATGGATTCACAAGTGAATTCTATCAAACATTTAAAGAACAGTTAATTCCAATACTACATACACTATTCTTGAAAATTGGGGAAGAAGGAGTCCTCCCAAATTCTTTCTATGATACAAATATGGTTTTGATACCCAAACCAGGAAGAGACAAAACAGAGAAAGAAAATTATAGACCAATTTCCCTAATGAATATAGATGCAAAAATTTTAAATAAGATTCTAGCAAAACGAATACAGCATCTTATCACGAGATTAATACATTATGATCAGGTAGGATTCATACCAGTATTAGAGGGCTGGTTCAATATTAGGAAAACTATTAACATTATCGATCACATCAACAACAAAGCTAACAAAAACCACATGATTATCTCAATAGATGCAGAAAAAGCTTTTGACAAAATACAACATCCATTTCTACTAAAAACATTGGAGAATGTAGGAATAAAGGGAACTTTCCATAAAATAATAAGCAGTATCTATCTAAAACCTTCAGCAAGCATTATATGCAATGGGGATAAGCTAGATGCATTCCCAATAAGATCAGGGGTGAAACAAGGTTGTCCATTATCACCACTATTATTTAATATGGTACTAGAAATGTTAGCTGTAGTAATTAGACAAGATAAAGATATCCAAGGAATTAAAATAGCCAAAGAAGAAACTAAGTTATCACTCTTTGCAGATGATATGATGATTTACCTAGAGAATCCCAGAGATTCAAGTAAAAAATTACTAGAATTAATAAACAACTTTGGCAAAGTTGCAGGGTACAAAATAAACCCACACAAATCTTCTGCATTCCTATATATTAGCAACAAAGTCCAACAGCAAGAGATAGAAAGAGAAATCCCATTTAAAGTTAGGGTAGACAGTATAAAATACTTAGGAGTCTACCTGCCAAAACAAACCCATGGATTATATGAACACAATTACAAGACACTTTTTGCACAAATAAAGTCAGATTTAAGTAAGTGGAAAAACATTAGTTGCTCATGGGTAGGCCGGGCTAATATAATAAAAATGACAATTCTACCCAAATTAATATACTTATTTAGTGCCATACCAATTAAACTATCAGACAATTACTTTCTAGAGCTGGACAAAATAATATCAAAATTCCTTTGGAAAAACAAAAGGTCCAGAATATCAAAGGGACTAATGAAAAGAAATGCTTGGGAAGGTGGCCTAGCGCTACCAGACCTCAAACTGTACTATAAAGCAGCAATTATCAAAACCACTTGGTATTGGCTAAGAAACAGAGAGGTAGACAAGTGGAATAGACTTGGCACTCAAGATGCAGTAGGCAAGGAATATAGCAACCTTCTGTTTGATAAACCCAAGGACCCCAGCTTCTGGGATAAGAACTCATTGTTTGACAAAAATTGCTGGGAAAACTGGATAACAGTGTGGCGGAAATTAGGCATAGACCCATACCTGACACCGTACACAAGAATAAAGTCCAAATGGGTACATGATTTAGGTATAAAGATTGATATCATGAATAAACTGGAGAAGCAAGGAATAGTGTATTTATCAGATCTATGGAGAAGGGAAGAATTCTTTACTAAAGGAGAGATAGAATGCATTATGAAATGCAAAATGGATAACTTTGATTACATTAAACTGAGAAGTTTTTGCACAACCAAACCCAATGCAACCAAAATCCGAAGGGACGTAGTAAATTGGGAAAGAATTTTTACAGCTAAGCTCGGGGATAAAGGCCTCATTTCTAGAATATATAGAGAACTGATCCAAATGTATAATCATACAAGTCATTCCCCAATTGATAAATGGTCAAAGGATATGAACAGGCAATTTTCAGAGGAAGAGGTTAAGGCTATCTATAATCATATGAAAAAATGCTCTAAATCACTATTGGTTAGAGAGATGCAAATCAAAACAACTCTGAGGTACCACATCACACCTATAAGACTGGCAAACATGACAGAACAAGAAAATGATAAATGCTGGAGAGGATGTGGGAGAGTTGGAACACTAATTCATTGTTGGTGGAGCTGCGAGCACATCCAACCATTCTGGAGAGCAATTTGGAACTATGCCCAAAGGGCTACAAAAATGTGCATACCCTTTGACCCAGCAATATCGCTACTAGGACTATATCCCCAAGAGATCATAAAAATGGGAAAGGGTCCCACATGTACAAAAATATTTATAGCAGCACTCTATGTAGTTGCCAAAAACTGGAAGTCAAGGGGATGTCCATCAATTGGGGAATGGCTGAATAAATTATGGTATATGAATGTAATGGAGTACTATTGTGCCATAAGAAATGATGAACAAGAAGACTTCAGAGAGGCCTGGAAGGACTTATATGACCTGATGCTGAGTGAAAGGAGCAGAACCAGGAGAACTTTATGCACTGCAACAACCACAGTGTGCGAGAGTTTTTTCTGGTAGACTTAGATTTTTGTAATAACACAAGAACTTCTTACCCAAAAAAAAAAAAAAATCCCAATGGAGGATCTCAAGGCAAAATGCCTGCCACACTCAGAGAGAGAAATATGGAAGTCACTCACATATTGTAGCAGATCATGTTTGTGTATGTGTATGTGTTTGTGTATCATGCTCTGATTTGTTATACGATTTCTTTCATTTATCTTAGTCTGACTACATAGCATGACTATAGTGAAAATATACTCAATAGGAAAGTATATGTAGAATCTATACAGAATTGTATGCAGTCGTGGGGAGGGAGGGGGGTAGTGGGGGGTAGGTGGGGGGGATAAAATCACAATTGTATGGCAGTGATTGTTAAACATTACAAAATTAAAAAAAAAAAAAAGAGCACCTGACATGAAATAGGAAATGGATTCTAGAAACACATCTCATCACATATGAGTGAAAATAGCAATGTATTTGGTGTCAGAAGAGCTGGGTTTAATTCTGGCTTTGCTCAGACACTGTGAGACCCTGATCAAATAATTTACTTATTCAAACTTCAATGTCCTGATCTATAAAGCTGTGATAATAACACTTCCTTAAGGTTGCTCTTTGGAATAAATGAAAGAATGTATGTAAAATGTTTTTTACCTTAAACTGCTACATAGTTCTAAGATATTATTACCATATGAAAATATGGACTGACTCCTAACATAGTTCATATCTCTAAAATAAAATGTTTTGAACAGAAAATAAGTATGAGGTATAAACTATTCATCATATTATACTTACGTACGTGCTATATTCCTCTTCCCCAACAATACTGTGATCTACTTAAAAGCAGGAATTGTGCCAGTTTTGTCTTCATAACCTTTATTCCTAACAACTAGCACAGCACCTTTGTGCCATTTTAACTGGTGTTTAATAAAAGCTAAAAATTAGTTTGTTGGATTTTCACCTTAAAAGGCAGAAAAGACTATCAGCTGTGGCTTCTGGCCTTAAAGATATGCTGTGTTGACACTGCCCCTTGACTGTAGTCTATTTGACATACTGACACCTCTCTCCTTCATTTCCCTGTCCTTACAATATACCTTATCACACCCTAAGTAGAAGAGCATCTTTTTAATATCTGGGAAGTAGAAGTTCTGGCACAGTCCATATTTCAAAAGAGCTGCTTTAATAAAAATAACATGTAAAAATATCAACTTATAAGAATGACCAAATTACCATACATATTATTATTGGCACCTTCATAACTAACTGAATAGGAATCAAGACTCTCAGACTTAGGTTTCAATATTGCTTTTGATATAGGGTTTTAAAAAAAAGCCATGATAAAACAAATCTCCTTCTCACTCCCTAATCATTATACGCATATCCACAACTATATGTATGCTTGTATGTATTTTGACCCTTCTCTAGGCTAATGGTTTAGAGATGAGTCCTTTCATAGTTCCTAACCTAAAAAGGCAGAAAACACATTCACCCATCCTAGATATGAGGTATAAGCACAAGTGGATCTGAATTATGCCTCTTCTTGCCCCTCCCACATTTCCTCCCAGCAATCTTCTTGGTAGGATAAGAAACAATTCAGATATCAAAATGAAATTCCTTGAAGTATTTCATGGACTAATGGAGGTGTGAGATTCTGCATCCTTATCCATACCTTCTAACCTGTTCCTCAAGAATGGCTAGAATGTGTTTATTACCACTGCCTCATCAGAGATGGTCTGTTTACACCAGTAAAGTGACTTCTCCATTTTCTGTATTCTCCTACTTATGTTTTAGGCAGAAGGATGAAATTGATGATGTAGTTCCATTCTGTTGAAACTTGACAAAACAATTAACTCATTTCACATCATTGGCTAACAAAATGTAATTTCATTTCCATAGAACAAGGGTTGTTAATCCTTTTTTGTGTCATAGACCAAGTTGACATCCTAGTGAAGCCTATCGACCAATTTTATGGACCCATAAAATACATAGGATAATAAAGGAAACCAATTATATTGAAAAACAGTTATGAAAATAATTTTTAAAAAGGACATAGACCTCAGGTTTAAGATCCTTTGCAAGAGAATGTAAGGATGCAGGAACTGTTTCATTTTTTACATTATGTCTCCAGTGACTACCTCATAGTAGGTATTTGTTGATTAAATGATAGACTGATAGAAGAATATGTTTGCTAATATGGCACATATGTTTTGAATTTTTCCTTAACTGTTCCCCTTTCAGTTGAAACATTTCCCTAAAAGATAGATATTGGGTTAAATATTTATCCTTATGTATTAATTTTAACTTTCTCATATGTCATGAAGCAAAAGTTAATTGAAGAAAACATTGATGGATAATGACAAAGATTAAGACAAAAATCAGTGTTTGCTAACCACACTCCTACATTATTCCACAGAGAACTTCAGTTTGCACTTAGAATGAAAGAAAAGAATTGTTACCATATTAGATTTTGTTCTTATTTAAACAAGCCCCACAATGTCCATTGATATGCATTTAGACAAGATTGGAATTTTGAAAACGGCCAGCATCTGGGCGGAAATGAAAAATCATGAAACAGTAAATTATATTCCCAGATTGCATAACCTCTGCTCCTCTGGGTGCTCAAAAAATACAATGAGCAATTACAAGCCCATCAGATGTTCATGATAACGGTAGTTTACAAGAAATCAGAGAGATTGACTATTTTGTTGAGTAAGACCAGACACAGAAAATCATAAATGAGGAAGGATAAAGATCAAGTCTTCCAAAGAACAAAAAATACTTCAGAAAGTCCAAGCACTTAAAATATTCACCAGTTTTGACAAGACCTACTAACATCTCAAGGTCATTTGTTTCAAAAACTAAAATAAACTTAGATCTTCCATTTAATGTCTGTGCAGTTTTTTTAATGGAAATTTTTAAAGAACTAACTACTTACACAGAGATGGAGAATATCACATCAAAGCCCCATATTAAGGAGTGGCAAAAAAATTACCAGTGAAGTTCTAAGTCTCTGAATTTAAGGTTTGATTCTCACACTATTCAGCAACTCTTGGGACCCTAAGTTGAATTAATGAGAATAAGATTGTGACCCTATGGAAAAATGTAAAAATCATCTCTTTGTGTAACACTAACATGGAGGGAAGGGATTAAACCTTTCTGTATGTCAGGATACATAATTATTGCAAGCTGAACTTCTAAGTCCTCATTTGTCTCCTTGTGATTACTTTCTAACCAGCATGGCACCTACTCATGCTTTGATTGCCTGATTTTTATACTTTATTTCTTATGCTCCCTTTGGTTGATGAATGTTCTGTTCTCATACTTTGTCCTATTTCTATCCTCTGTAAGTTGTTTCAGCAGGCAGAGCCAATGGTGACTTTATAGTGACTGATGTGCAAAAGGCACATGTGCAGATCCAGGATTTTCAATGGAGTGTCTGTGGTCCTTTGCGGGTATTCCTAAAGAACTACCTACATATGGTTACCTTATAATTAAATGGGAGTAAAATTGCCAGTGCTCTGCTTGGAAACATATGAAAGATTTCAAGAGCAAAAACTAATCAAAATATCCCCTATCCCAGGACCCTAGAGACCAACTAACTTGTTCCCTTACTAGCTATTATCAATCAACTATGTTAACATTTATTGGATAAAAATGGACAATTCTGGGATGGCCATTTCCATCTCACTGGTAACAGATGAATGAATGATTCAGAAAAATCTATCAGAAAGAAATTATCTGGCATGTGAGAAAAAAAAATCAATTCAGCTGTAAAGAACTAGGACCAAGAAGTGAAAACTAAGTCTTGAAAAGAAGTAGGGAGAAGGAAAGAGGTTAAATCCCTTAAAAGGTAAAATAAAGTTGCAGTTGATGAACACAAGCATGTCTACCCAGCATGAATAAAATAGCCCATGGCACCACAAGTTGCCTTAAAGAATTATTTTTACAATGGTTTTTCTGACCATATCTAATCTCTGGAATATTCAGTCAGCAGAAATCATGTCTTCTTTAAGTATCCATGGTAACAGGGTCAAACACAAGCAATGTTTAAGTCTGATATCTTATGTGATATTGTGACTGAACTTAGGGACTTGGGAACACAGTTCCCATAGGCAATGTGAGCACCTGAGCTACATATTGTCACAGCCTAACAACCTCTTTGGAGGCTGGGGAGATAAAAATTTCTGTTAAGAATATTAAGTCAGTGTGTCTTGGCTTTTATTCATAATGATCTTTATTACTTTGTTATCATGCTTTATATTTTAATTTTTTTTTTGCATGCTAAGACTTGGTCTTCTAAGCATGGAGCAAAGTATTCCTGGTTCCTTGGTACCTACAAATTGGATAATATGGCTTTTAACTAAGGACTATAATATAAACAGTACAAGCAAAGGAGATAAACACTGTGCAAGACTATCTATGTCTTGATAGGGAAAAAATGATTATTATCTTAAATCTTTCTTCAGTTCTCTTTTACCCATGTCTGGATTGAAAAGAAAAAGAGACTGGTTGGAAGCATAATATGACTTAAAAACTATATTTAAAAGAGCATTTTTAAGAGAAAACAGATTTTAATATGAAGAGAATTGTTTGCTTAGAGCAACTTTTTTCCAAACCCATCTGGGTACAGGACACTTTTGAGATGAAAATATATTGATGGAGTTCATACAGGTTGGTCTATAGGCCTAGAAAATATAGAGTAATATTTTTTAAAAAGGAGGAGAGAAGTGGGAAAATTTTTTGGAGCAAAATAGAGGGAATTAGTAATAGAGGAACAAGATTTAGAACTGGAAGGGACCTTAGAGATTATCTCATACAACCCCCTCATTTTACAAATGAGAAAATGAAAACCCAGGGAAGTGAAAAGATCATGTTCCTATCAACATTTGTGAAATATATAATAAATACACTTACTGCATTCAGAATTTCATATTTAATATCCCTAGCATGGACCTTTTTTCATGGAGTTCATATATACATATATAACCTCCATGGAAATTATTCTTTTCAGCTAATGTTTTCAAAACTCTGTTCTGTGGTATCCATTATACTACATAACAGTTTGGAAAACATTAGCTGAAAAAAATCTACTATGGAAACTCTCTCCAGAAGGCCCAATTTTGCCCTTAAATACTATGATTGGAAGTTTGTTGTTCAGCTATTCTCAGTCATGTCCTACTCGTTGTGACTCCATGTGGGGTTTTCTTGGCAAAAATACTGGAGTGGTTCACCGTTTCCTTTGCTAACTCATGTTACAGATGAGGAAACTGAGGCAAACAGGGTTAGGTTTCTTGCCCAGGGTCACACAGCTAGTATTTGTCTGAGACCAGATTTGAACACAGGAAAAAGAGTCTTCCTGACTTCAGATCTGGTACTCCACCTACTGTGTGCTCTAGTTGATTGAAAATCAGATTTCAATTATTCAAAGGACAGTTTTTAAATGGTAGAAGAGTCAAGATTGAAGTCTATTCTGGTTCTAGATGTTTAATAACTAGGTAATACTTGAACATTCTTTTCATATCTGTGAGTCTCAGTTCCATCATCTATAAAATGGGAGCAGCAATACTTATGTTATTCAGCTCACAAGGTCAATATAATAAAAGCATTTTGCAAACTTTAAGTGACTGTAAATATAAGTGGTCTTTAACCAGGTCATATCTACAAACCAGCAGGAAAAGTGAGCTTACAAATTGGATCCACAATTAAGGAGGGAGAAGTAAGAAGGCTGGATTGCCTCTAGGAAATCATGGTTTCCCCAAGCTTTTCCTGAAACAAAGATCAACCTTTTTCATACACAACTTCTACCAATGTTGTCACATGACTACAAGTCATAAAAAACAACAGTTGTCAAATTTTGAAAATGAATATGCACAGAGGCGTGTGTCAATGTTAGAACAGCATACAAGTAATTGTGAAACAGGGAAATGAGTGAAAGGATGATAAGCTGGGCTGATTACCTGACAAAGGAAAAAAATGACAAGTGGACAGTTGGAGTGTTTGCTCCCCTGGTATCCTCACACTCTCAAAAGCAATGCAAGAATGCCTTGTCAGGTGGAAGTCCTATGTCAAACTCATAGAGAAACAAGAAGATTTGAAGAGGAGGAACCAGAACAGATAGTTAAAAAAGGAAAGCCACATTGATGAGGTCACAGATTCATTTTCATTGAGTTTTTGAGTAGTGTGGGAGAAATGGTTGTAAGTGTGGCTACAGAAATCAAATGTATTTGGCTTTTGTTTAATAATAATAATAATAATAATATAGAGTAAAAGAATGATAGCTTGATACAGTGGAATGAGAACTAGTCCATAGTGAGGAACACATGTTCACTGCTTGACTTGGGCACATACAGGGTATGAGACCCTAGGCAAGTAATTTAAACTTTCAATGCTCTAAATTAGCGGGGTCAACTCAAAAGAAACAGGGGACCCTAAATGACACAGATCAATCCTCATGGATCCCCTACTGACTTAATTTTCAATATAATGGTATCTATTTTTATTGTATTTTTATTTTGCTAATTATTTCTCAATTTTGTTTTATTCTGGCTCAGTTCACACTCAGGACTGATGTGTGCTATGTGTTGGACAGCTCCTTTAATGTCTCTGCTTCTAGGTCTTCTGTTATTCTAATTCTGGCACCATCATCTTGAAATTGTTTTAATCTCAATACTTTTAACACTATATCTCTGAGCTGGGGGGTTTGGAATTTGACTATGATATTCCTATGAGTTTTCCTCATTGAATCTCTTTTAAGTGGTGAATAGATTTTTTTCTATTTCTAGTTTCCCCCTTGTTCGAATGCTTCAGGGGGGGCAGGTAGGTGGTGCAGTGGATAGAACACCAAATCAAGACTCAGGAGGACCTGAGTTCAAATCTCACCTCAGACACCTGACACGCACTAGCTGTCAGACACCTGACATGCACTAGCTGTGTGACCATGGGCAAATTACTTAACCCCAGTTGCCTCATCCTGGGTCATCTCCAGTCATCCTGATGAATGTCTGGTCACTGGATTCAGATGGCTCTGGAGGAGAAGTGAGGCTGGTGACCTGAACAGCCCTCCCTCACTCAAAACAAAGTCAAGTGCAAGTCATGTCATCATTTCTCTGATGGCATGGTTTTCTTCGGCAACGGATTAACACACAGTGTTTCAGGACAATTTTCTTTAATTACTTCTTGTATTATTGTATCAATATTCTTTTTTCAATCATAACTTTCAGTTAGTCCAATTATTTTTATATTTTCTCTTCTTGATCTAGTCCCCAAATCTGTTGTTTTTATTATAAGATGTTTTACATTCTCTACTAATTTTGCAATATTCTTATTTTGTTTAATTATGTCTTGATTGCTTATAATTTTGCTGGCTTCACTTTGTCCAGTTCTAATTTGCGAGGTGTCATTTTCTTCCTTAAGTTTCTGTGTCTCCTTTTCTAATTGTTTTAATTTCCTTTCATAAACTTCTTGTTTTCCTTGGATTATTATTTTTTAGTCTTTCCTATATCTCTGTCATTTGATTTTTAAAATCCTTTTTAAGATTTTAATTTTAAGAATTCATAGATTCTTTTTGGGCAGATGACCATTTGATATTACTCTTTGGGGACTTCCTTACTTCAATATCCTTCTCTGAAGATGACCCCCCAGTCATCTCTACTTCCATAATATCTTTCTATGGTTGGATTATTTTTCCCTGTGCATTTTTTGTAGTAATAGCTAATTTTTGTAATCACTATTACCCTTGGTGTATAGGGGAAGGTGCCTCTTGCCCCAGATCTTCAGTTCTCTCCTCTAGCCTGGAACCAAAGCCAAACCTCCAGTATCCTCTAAGTGCCCACAGACAGGGGCTTTCTGTCCCATTGCTTCTGCACTCACCAGTGTCTGCTGGTTCCTTCTCACCCCTGCTGCTTTTCACAGCACTGTTGGGTCTGGTGTTCCCAATCAACAGAGGTTCCTTCAAACTTCCCAGGCTCAAATGCCCAACTCCGCTCAATAACTGGGGATAAAAGTTCCTGTAGCTGCAGCCTAAACAGCCTCTCAAACCAATTAACTCCAGGACTTGCTGCATGCTGTTTAAGAGACTTGAGGCTTGTTGTTAAAAGGGAACCTAGTCTGGAGATGTTTACTCTTCATAAGAACCAAACCTCATCCTAGGATTTTTCTTCTCATGTTCTCAAATTGTTCCTGGAAGGCCCCGGTTGTACCCCTAGTGTTTGTTCTCCCTAAAGTGCTGTTTTAACTCTTTTGTGAAGGGAAATCTTGAGAACTGGGAATTTTCTCACTTACCCTGCCATCTTCCCAGAATTCTCTCCAACTAGTGGTACTTAGCAGAAGAAAATAAGTCTAGAAGATTTTAAAGTTAGCCAAGATGTGGTTAAGAGAAGAGGTACATAGGATGTACTAATTATTTTCTAAAAAAAAGAAAAAATAGATTGAAAAGATGCCTGGACATCAGAAAGTAGTAAGTCATTCATGCTCTAAAATCATTTTTAGTTTAACTAGAGCTACCTTGAGGAGGTAGCTAGGTAGAGCACCTAATGTGCTAGACTTAGACCTAAGTTCAAAACTCAACTAGGATATTATTTGGGTGTCCATGATCAAGTCACTTAACCCTTTGGAGACTCAGGCTCCCTATCTATTAAAAAGATATAGTAAGAGTCATCATACTTAGTTCCCAATGTTACTGTGAAACTCAAATAGGACAATGTATAAAAAAGTTTCTACAAATTTTAAGGCATTATATAAGGGCAATCATCTGTATCTTTCTAATTCTTTGTACTTATAGGCAGCAATGTGGTACATCAAATAAAGCTCAGGATCTGGAGTCAGGAAGACCTGAGTTCAAATAAGTCCTTACCATATGTGTGACTCTGGGCAAGTCAATTAGCTCTATTTGTCTCAGTTCCCTCATACATAAAATGACCAAGAGAAGGAAATGGCAAACTACTCCAGTATATTTACCAAGAAAACTCCAAATAGGGTCATGAAGAGTTGGACACAATTGAAGTAATTAAAAAAAAAACAATAACAATGTATTTATAATTATACATGTTTATATTCCATTCCTCCTGCTATCACTCTACCATTGAACCACAATAGCCCTCACTGTAAACATAGGTAGTCCAACAAGCCAAATACCCACTTTGACCATCCTGGAAAAAAATGTATATTTCTCTATTTTAAACTCATCATCTCTATGGCAGGAAGTGAGTGGTATGTTTGGTCTTTAGTCTTCTGGGCTCATGGTTTATTACTACATTGATCAGATTTCTAAAGTCTTGGACAGTGATTTTTCTCCATAATATTTTCATTGTATGAACTGATTTCTTAATCCTGCTCACTTCATTCTGCATCATTTCATAGAGGTCTACGAAATTCTCAGTTGCCTTTGATACTGCCCATCCCATCATTTCTTATTGTACAATAATATTACATTACCAGGTGTCTAATAGAAGAATATTCCCTGGGTTTTAAATTTGGTTACTATGAAAGGAATTCTTAAAAAAATGCTTTTGCACAAATAGGTCCTTTTTTGATCTCTCTCTGATATTGTCCTTGTAGCGTGTAACAGAGTTGTGTTTGTCCTTCGTTACCGAAGAAGACCATGCCATCAGAGAAATGATGACATGACTTGTATTTGACTTTGTTTTGAGTGAAGGAGGGCTGTGCAGGTCACCAGCCTCACTTCTCCTCCAGAGTCATCTGAATCCAGTGATCAGATATTCCTCAGGATGACTGGAGATGACCCAGGATGCACTGGGAGACCTTGGGACCTTTCAGCCAAGGTCTTTGCAGGTACTCACTTAAGGTGATATAATGCTCATTCCGTGAATAGGACTGTTACACACACAGCCCTTCCAACATTTGTCAAATTTCTTTTTTATCAGATTTTCCAGTCTGATGCTGCATGTAAGGCAAATGTTAGTGTGTATGAAGTGAATTTTTGTTATTATTTCTCAGAGTTCAGTTTCCCAGGATCCATAACCATAACAATCAACAGTTCTCAAGTATTAGATATGAGTTCCCACAGTTATGGTTCAAAACATCTCCCCCACTCTTGTACATAGTTATATAATAGTAAATAACATGAACATCCACTATAGCTGTTCAGTGAGATACAGGGGTGAGGTGATGTAAACTTGTGAGGCTATTGCTGGCAATATGCCTTCTTTGCATGTTGGCCTATAAAACTACTGGTCACTAGACAGTGAAGGGGGAAGCCTTAGGGTTGAATGCATAAATACTGTGTGTGCCTCAACTGGCCCCTGTTGAGGCTTGAGGGGATTTAGGGGAAGCACAAGTTGTGCTTGTCTTGATTGACCCCATTGAGACATAGGGATGTTTGCCCCCCCTTCTCACTGACCTGGTGAGAAGGGTGATTAGAGAATGCAATAGGAGTTTGTGATCTCACTATCAGCAACCTCTTCTGAGAGAATTAGACTAGAATAAAGTAAGATTATTTACCCCTTCTTAGTGTCTTTCCTGTCTGTGTCACTTATCTGTCTTAGAGATGCATATAAGGTAAAAAAATAAAATTGTCTTATTATTTGTGTTTCTCTAATTATTTGTTATTTGGGGTATTTGTCTTATGAGATTGTTAATAGGTTGAATTCTAAGAAAAATTAAAATTTTAATTTTAAAAATTCATAATTTTATATTGGTCATTTGTGTATTGGGGAATGGCTC
Organism: Notamacropus eugenii; assembly: GCF_028372415.1. NCBI lineage: Eukaryota > Metazoa > Chordata > Mammalia > Diprotodontia > Macropodidae > Notamacropus > Notamacropus eugenii. The sequence goes on from NC_092875.1 coordinate 392,936,672, forward strand.
TTAGTGCTGAAATTTTGAATCAGTTGCTTATAAATCTTGGAAATGAAACTAAGGCAGCCAGGTACTAGGGTACTGGGTCTGGAGGCAAGAAGATGTGAGTTCTGGGCCAGACTCCAACATTTACTAGCAATGTCACATTGGGCAAACGACTTTACCTCTGTCTGCCTCAGTTTCCTTGACAGCTATTATTATAGCACTTATCTCCTAGGCTTATTATGAGGTTTAAATAATATTTGCAAAGCATTTAGTGCAATGCCTGGAACATAGTAGATGTTAATAAATGCTTATTTCCTTCCTATATCAGAAAAGCTTACTAACTGCACAAATTTTTCACCACTTGCCTGTTTATTTTCTAATTTTAACTACATTATACTTATTTGATTTTTTTTATTATGTAGTCAAAATCGTCCATTTTGTCTTCAGTGATCCTCTCTATCCCTCACTTCATCAAGAACTTTTCTCTTATTCTAAGAACTAAAGTTACTTCCTTACTCCTCTAGTTTGTTTATTATGTAACTTTTCATAACTAGATCATGTATGTATTTTAAGCTTATCTTCATCAATGATATGAAGTGGGGGTCTAAACCTAATTTCTATCAAACTATTATTCAGTTGCTTCAGTACTTTTGTGAAGTAATGAATGCCTCCTTCAGTTACTGGTGTCTTTGGCTTTCTCAAAAATTAAACTACTGTGTTCGTTTACTTAAGTATGTTGTGTACCTAATCTTTTCTAGTGATCAACTTCTCAACTTTTAAAAGCAATACCAAGTTTTTAAATAATTATTGTTTTGTAATATATTTGAAATATGGTACTCATCAAACCCTTCTATCCATTTTTTTTCCCTCACTCATTCTGAGATTCATGGGTTTTTTCCTCTATATGTTTCATTATAATTTTCTAGTCCTATAAAACGTTCCTTTGGTAATTTGATCAGTACAGCATAGGTTAATTAAATTAATTTAGTTAGTACTGTCATTTTTAGTACATTGCCATGACCTATCTATATTTCTCCAATTCTTTAGATCTATCATTATTTCTGCAGTGTTTTAGAGCTGGAATCAAATGGTTTCTGGAAGCATGTTGGAAGATATACTTCTATATACTTTATGATTATACACATACGTGTGTATGTATGTGTGTGTGTATTTTTAAAGGAATGTTTCTTTCTAGCTCTTCTGCTTAACTGTCATGGTAACATGCATGTATGTGTGTAATATGCAAATTTATTTCATATTCTGCCACTTGGCTAAACTTACTAGTTGTTTCAACTCTCTACATCAAAAAGACTAAAAGCCCTCCAAAGTTAGAAAAGCAAGTTTAATTTGAGGAAATGACATTTATTAATTTGGTTTAAAAAAATCTTCCAGAAAAGTGTTTCTTACATTATCCTTAATGCCACTTTGAAGCAGAAATATGCAATCTATTAACAAGCATGTATTAAGTGACAACACTGTCCTAGTCACTGGAGACATAAATTTTAAAGGTGAGACAAATACTGACCTCAGGAAACTTGCTACACTCTAGAAGTAGCAGTAACTACTACAATTTTATAGTTGCTAAAAGCATATTTGAAGAAATAAAGTAATGTAAGAAACTGAGATATCTGACTTACACATCTGGGTACTATAAATGATTTCAGGTGTGGTGGGCAAAATTGGGGATTTGACTAAGGAAAGTAGACAGAAAAGGTTCCTAATCATCCACTAACCATTTCAAATATAGCTCTTCTTGAGCATTATTTAACTAAATCATTTAAAAGTTCTTCCGCAAAAGGCCTATTCTCATTTTTGTACCATAGAAATGATATGGTTCTTGAAGACTTGGCCAGTGAGCTCAGATTCTAACAAGCTGGAAAGACTATGTGTATGATCATGATCATGATGGTGACCAAATGTATCTGTCAAATAAGGACCAGACAAGCTAAGAATGGAGAAGTTTATTACAATATGGTTGCCTGTTAGATGATGAATTTTTGGCCACAGAGTCCCATGACTTGACAAAGATGCGAAGTAGCCCTCGTTTCAGAACAGTGCACCACTATGTTGATAGTGACAGAGGTGAAAGACAAAAGAGTACAAGGTGGTAAGAATTACACCATTCTTAGACCACCTGCAAATATTTCATTAACCAGTGGCACTTTTTAGGAGATTCTTGGCCAATGACCAAAGATATAATTACTTAAAGAGTCAAACCACATCCTTTTGACTATCATTTGAAACCAAAGACATAAAGAAGTTACAACTTAATAGTTTTTTCTAAGAGAAGCAAAATAAAAGATTTTGTAGTCGTATCATCTGCAGATATCATAACCGAAGACATCATTTCATTTGATCCTGGGTTGTCTTGCACTTCAAGTGCTTACATGTGCAAAAAGTAAAAATAAAAAAATAAAGAAAACCACTGTAATCAAGATCACTATAGTTTATGTTTTTGGAGAGTAACGATTAAGTCACGATACATCTTGGTAGTAGATCACAAAAATAAAAAGCAGACTTTGGGGAAGACAGCAAAAGCTCTTTTGAAAAGACAGCAAATGTTTGTAGATTAATAAGTAGATACACACCTGTACCTCAAGAACATTTTCTAAGAAGTACAGAAGGCGCTGAGACACGACCAAAACCAAAAGTTTATGATTTGATTGTTTAAAAAAAAACCTTCAATAAGGACATAATTTTCATTAAAACTATGAAGTAATGTTGACTTGGACCAGGAAAGGCCTTTTATATTATTAGGCCATGCTAAGTCTTAAAGGAATCCAGGTATTCTAAAAGGCAGAGGTGTGCAGGAGGGCTATTATAGAACTGGAGCATAGCCATTAAAAAGACAAAGACAAAGAAGATGACACAAAATGTATGAAAAACATCAAGTAGGCCAGTTTGGCTAGACTGTATCATCCAGCCATAGATTCTACAGGGAAGGGAATGATATATAAGAATATTGGAAAAATAGATTGTCCTACATTGTAAAGAGCTTTAAGTGGCAAACAGAGGAGTTTTTGTTTGATCTTTGAGGTCATATGGATTCATTAGAATTTATTGAGTAGGATGTGACATGATCAGACCTGTGCTTTAGAAAAAATCAGTGGCAGCTGTGTTGAGAATTGATTGAGACTAGGCAGAAAAACCAATTAGGTGGTTTATAGCAATAGATGAGGGCCAAATGAACTAGCCTAGTGGTTATATTGGGGGGGGGGGGAGGCAGGGGGAGGGGGTAAGGAAGAGACATGAGGAAATATGCAAAAATAAAGTAGAAACAGAAATGACAAAATTTGGCAAGTGATTTGATATGTGGGGTAAGAGTTAAAAGTTGAGATCAAAACTCAGTTCACAACTAAGGCTGTGAATCTGGGTAATTGTAAGAATGGCAGTGCCCTGGTCAATAATTGGGAATTTTGAAAGAGTTGGGAGAAAAAGCTAATAAATTCTGTTTTGAGTTTGAATTTCTTAAGGGAGATACAGTTCCAAAAGTCCAGTAGGCAGATGGTAATTTGGTACTATAACTCAGAAGAGAGAGAGAGAGAGAGAGAGAGAGAGAGAGAGAGAGACTAGGGCTAGACACACATATACACATGAGTATCACATATGTGCATGCTATATGTGTATGAATATATATGCATATACATATACTTATATGGGCTCCCAAGTTTCCTTCTCGGTATAAGTATGAATGCTTGTAGATATGCACATCTATCTATATACACATAGACATGTGTACATATCCCTATATACATATCACACATGCATATTACATGCATATATATGATATACATGTATTGTGTGTATATGTACCTGAGTACATATTTCGCATGTATGTACATATGTGTATACACACATATATATATTCAGAGCTGATAACTGAACCAATGAGGTCTGATAAGTTAATCAAATGAAAGAATATAAATTCTCCTAATGAAAATCAGCAATTGTTTTTCAAATTGTAGTCTTAAAGACTTGTCTGGAGCTAGTACAAAGTTAAATAATTTAACCAGTGTCCCACAGTCAATATGTGTCAGAGGTCATACTTGAATATAGTTTTTTTTCACTCAGAGATTGAATGTCAGTGTACTTGAGTAAAGTACTACCACTTCCTGTCTGCTTTCCTAACCCTCATTTGCACTGGGAGTTTTGGTCCGCAGAAAGAACTTTTAGAAAGGACTATTTACTATGCAAGTGTAGGAATCACTATTGTTATGGAAACAATTCCCCACTAGCACCAAAATGGGGACTCACTCTCTCCTTTAACACATGAAGTTTCCATATTTTCTACAATTTCTTTATGAGCATTGTTTCTTTGTTGTTGTTTAGTTATTTCAATTGTGTCCAACACTTCATAACCCCATCTGGAATTTTCTTGGCAAAGATACTGGAGCGGTTTGCTATTTCTTTCTTCAGCTTATTGTATAGATGAGGAAACTGAGGCAAACAGGGTTAAGTGACTTGCCCAGGATAACTCAGCTAGTGAGTATCTGAGGACATAATTTGAATTCAGGTCTCCCTGACTCCAGTTCCACTCTATTCACTGTACCACTTAGCTACCCTGAATTATTTCTCTACGTACCAAATATATCTTTGAAGAAAACAAGAACTAACTTTAGTAAATCATTTTCTATAGCATGCCATATGACCAACTAAGATATGAAAAGAATATAAAATTTTACAGTCTCTATTAGTCTTTAATTTTTTTAAACAACTTTTGAATAAGTAAGAGGACCAAACAGGTCTTGCAGTATTTTTGGTAAATCTTCTAGGAAAGAAATTATGGACATGTAGAAGAATCCCCTAGAGTAAAAAGGCATAAAGAATCTGCATTATACACTGGTGGGGAATGCATCCATACTGATGAGATCACAGATCCATCTAAATAGTAAGAAGTTTCCACAAGAAAAAAAAAGAGTTAGCAATAAAATACAATTTGTTGTTATGTTAAGTGGCACATTCATTGACTTTTATCAAACTTTCCTTTAAGAGTAACCCTCAGGCTGAAAGCGAATCACCACATCATCTAGTGGCAGTTCAGAATAAGGAAGCTGGGCAGTTAACTAAAGACCTAAAATACAACAGACATGGCCCATGGCTACTAGACCAAGAAACCATACATTAAATGTGTGACAATATTTTATTACAAGGGAAATAGTATGACATAAACATCATAAGTGTTCTGTAAGACATATAGATAATAAATAAGATTTGAAAAAGTGTTCAAATGACTGGGTCACATGTTTTTCTCTGAATCTTCATGAACCAAGAGATCTTTTTTCTATATAATCTTCATGAACAAAGGGAAGAGCTAAAATGATTATTTAATGAATTCTACTCCTCAGCTACTTAATTTGCACACCACTAGGTCAAAGCATGCATTTGCCTGAATCATAGGGGTAAGTGTATCAAATCCTTATTTCACTTTCCAAGTGCTAAGAGTACCTTTGGAATTGATGGGCATGCTTCCCACGAGGTGATCTTGTCCTGCCAATGAGACTAATAGAAGATGGATTTGTATCTGGTGTACCTTCCACCTAAACTTGTATGGGCATGTCAACAATGAAGACAAATTGTCCCCAGAACCTCTCCACTAATGTCAACTTGGAAATCTCACTTTAGTACTGGACATTTCCTGATTTAGATTCAAATTTTTGATTAGCATAGCTTTAGAGATCATTACTGTAAACTTTAATAGGTAATTATGATGGGACTGAAACCTCTGAATCTAGCAATTCTCAAAAAAAAAGTTAGAATGATAAAAATGTAAATTACTGAAATCCACTTATCCAAGGATTGATTTTTACAGATTACTTCATGGTTGCCATACTAAACCATGCCAAGAATTGGAGCTGAATCAAAGTAATATTGTTGAAATTTATAGAGGAACTACTCAAAAAATGTAGCAATTTTTTTTTTTGAAGAGAATACTATCTAGACAATTTAAACTAGCAATAAACATTAGGAAGTGTTCTACCTAAATAACATCAAATATCAAGGTGGAAATACAAAAATTAAACAAACCATGTAATTCCAAACATCTGAATATTACAAAATATCTAGAGGATTAAGTATGGCTTTGTTTTTTTCATTTTTTATCTTGAATTATATCATTATCTAGCTATCTAGTGTTTAAGGAAATCTATAAAAGAAAAGGTTTTTTTTTTTAAATTAATAATTACTCTTTTTTTACTTCTTTGCTGAAATTTAACTCATTTGTAGTTTGCACAGAGGCTGTAAAATCAACTCTAACACATGGATGGCAATAGGAAGTAGAACTGCCTCCAACCATTCTTCTCTGGACCAGAGAGAAGACTGAATGAATGCAGAATGAAGGACAAATCTCTGTGCTTATAAGAATTCTCTCAGTAGCTTTGCAACAGATTATATTTACCCTCTCAGACATTTTTGAATGTGGAAGAGCCCAGTGCTATATGCATAATAGAAACTTAGTACATTTTAGACTAGCTGGTGAATTAAAAGTATCAAAAAGGATAATAGGACAGACTGCCAGCCACCAAGGAATATTTTCCTAATTTTAATGAACCAAAAATCATTTGTTTGCATAGGAACATGCCAAATGTCAAATACTAGATAGGAATATGTGTGTGTGTGTGTATACAAATATATGTGTGTGTGTGTATAAATATGTATATGTATACAGGTGTAGGTATGTTTACATACATCTATTTCTACATTTTTGTAAGTTAGCTTACATATATGTAATGTATATATAGTCTCTGACTTCAAGGCACTTAAAATTTTAGAGACAGACACAAAGATGGGAACTAGATCAGTGACTCTGTTGGTATAAAGAAATCCCAAGTGAGGAAATTCCCTCCACCACATCATGTTGTAATACCCCTGTTGCATATAGTCTTGCAACCTTGCCCAGTGTAGTAAGAAGTTAAATAACTTGCCCAGGGTCACTCAATCAGTACGTATCACAGGTCAGACTTGTAACCAGGTCTTTCTGGCTTTGTGGAGGCCCTCTGTCTACAACGCTATACACTTTCAGAGAAAAGATGCAAACATATAAAAAGATATTATCAAAAGAGAATAGGATATCAGTGTTTATGATAAATGTCAAATGTAGTCAGTAGTAGAGATGCTCTCACAATGCATAATGAATACAATTCATATCAGTCTGAGGATTCACAGAGAATGTGTGATTTGAGTTGGGTAGTCTTCAGACTGATAAATAGAGGAAAGAAAGGTATCTGAGGCAGGAAAATCTCATGAGCCAAGCTGCAAAGAGGGTGAATCATGTTTTTCCTCTAAAACAGGATGGGTGAAAGAAAGGGAGGGAAACAAAGAGACGATTATCTTTTATCTATAGCTCTCTGGTATTTATCAGTACAAAAAGGAGAATCCAAAAGAGAAATTGGTAGAAATCTAAAAATTTCTGTCTTTAGAATTCATTTTATTCGTAAATTATGCTCCACAAGAAAATTGTAAGTTCATTATTAATAGAATTTCAATTCATTCATCTTCCGAAAGAAAGGAGGCAGGAAGGAATGATGCATGTTTGTATTTTCAACATTGATTTGCTTGTGGAGTGTTTTAGGTTGAAAGAATAGTCATGAAACCTAGTTCTTTTATTGAAAATAAATTATGAACACAAGCCTCTGTTGACTGTCACATTTTGTTTGGAGGATTCACAAATTGAGCCTCATGACAGAATATACATTATAAATAGTTATTCCACTTCAACTGTCACTGAGAACATCTGATTTTTTAAAAATCTGGTCAAATATTTCTGCCAACGATCTAAAAATATTATATCATGGACAGTTGTTTCCCTAATTCAGATCTGTCAATAGGCATGCTATCTTCTTTGTTAATCCCAGGCTACTTTATATGCCAGCGTTCCCAAAGGGGCAGAAGACAGAAAGAATCCTAAAGATTAGGGGCCAACACCTTTACTTTTCCTTCAATGTAATTTTAAAGCATTTATTAGCATCAGAAATCTAATACATTGGAAGTGGTAATACTCAAGGTAAAAAACCTGTTTTCTTCAATTAAGAACATTCCCTAAATGATTACCAATTTAGCAGCTGACACTGTCCAACATTTTCACCATCTTTGGATAATTGTGTCATCCATACACCTATGAAAGTGGAATTCTTTATCAATCCACTCTGCTTTTCTTATCAACATTTTAAAATTTTTTGAAAATCAGTAAACCCTTTAAACAAATAGAAACAAAATTCTTTCCTTTTAAAAGAACCTTGGCATAAAATATTTAACAAAATACATGAATCAAAACCGGTGAGAAACGTAACCTGAGAAAATCAATCACAATTGTGAGTTGAATTTTGAAGTGAAATAAATAAATTAATGTGCTAAAAACCAACCAGGAAAATCTAGCCTACTCTGTATCTAATGGTTCATTTCCATTTCTAAGAGCCAAGGACATTCCAAAGTAGACAACATGGGGGCTGCTTTCCAGAGACCTTACCTAAAGGTGAACACCAGATAATCAAAAATTCATTAACAAAATATTTATCAAGTGCCTACTGAGTACAAGGTACTCTGGGGAACCCTAGCATGCATGAGAATCCCTACTCTCAATGAGTTATGATCAGGAGGAAAAAACTATCATACATGAAAAGTTAAGCAATACAAGAGAGAAATAATATTTCAACATAAGAGATAAACAGCAATTCAATACAAAACTTCATGAGGCTGGAGAGATTTGATTTGACTGGTGATAGATGGCTAGGTTTTCATTAAGAATAATGGATCAAGGAGGTCAGCTCTCTCACTTTAAACATAAGGAAACTGAGGCTTGAAGAGATGAATCCAAAGGTCAAATAGGTAGGATGCAGCATAAGCATAGAATTCAAACCCCACACTCTCTGACTCTAAATCCAAAGCTCTGTGTTACACTAGATAATTCTGTTGAGTATTTATTACAACCTCTACTGTTAGCCAGGTCTTTCCTGCATTTCAGTTTAATGAAATCTTTTCTTCCCTCTCCTGCTCCAAAATCAAAACCTTTGAGTTATAAAAATGAAGTACATCCACAGACATTTTTAAAGTTTCTTTTTAAAATACAGTAAAGTGTACTGATCATGTGGTGTTCCCCCCAGAAGACTGATTTTTCTTTTACATTATATATGGGGAAACATTAAGCAGGGGTGATGGGGCAAAGCTTCTCTATTCTGGTTAATCAATTGAAGAGCATGTCTTAGGAAAGAGTCCTAAACACAAACTGTTCTTCTGATTAGCCACCCCTTTAAATGTGCCTACCTTCATCTCATACAAATAATGATACTTGAAGCTGCATGGCTCAGGAGGTTAAGCAACAGACTGGAAACTCCAGATCTATTATTTCTAATTCCAGTACTAAAATGCTGTAACCTGGTGCAAGTCATATGACCTTCTTCTGATTCAGTTTCCTCATCTGTGAAACAGGGTGAGTGATCCTATCCCATCTCTATGAACTGCTCAGAAGAATGATTAATAAAGGTGATTTCAAAGAGTTCTCTGGGTATGAAAAGTTAGACTACTGCTAAGAAACCACAACCCACTGTGTAAAAACCTAGCACATCTGAAAGTGTTCACTTTTCTGCATTTACAGACCCAGAAACCTGAGATCCATGTTCAGTTTCCATGAAGTGATAGAAGTAGTCAACCATACGCTGATAAACATTAACAACTAGCTCTTCCTCACTACCACCCTCAAAAAATTACATAGCACATTTTAAAATTTAATCTGAATTATTAACATTTTTCTTCATCACTTCCTTAAGTCTAGATAATCAGTAAAATGATAAATCAAACCCTAATTGGTAGTGTTTGCTGATTTCTACGTTGTGGATGTTTACATTGAAAATGTAATAGTTGGCTCCATGAGCTGGTATAATCTGGCTCTGGTACACTACTAAAAAATAGTCAACCACAAATATCAGCTGCAAGGAATCTTAGAGATTGTCTAGCTCAAACTGCTTGCTTGGCACATAAGGAAACTGAGGCCCAGATAAATGAAGTGATTTACACAAGGTCACAATGCTTCATTTTGATTTCAAAAGATAGGAAGACCCCATTTGGTATCTTGGAATGGATGCTACCTGAATGCTACGATTAGCTCTAAATAACTGAAAAGATAAAATTAACTCAAAAAAGTTTATTGAACTGAAGTGCCATTTTTTTAAGACTTTGCCTAATCATTTGATTTTGCTTCATGGCGAAAAACACTGACTGTTAGAATAGACAGGGTCCTCAGCATAATCTGCTTCAATCCCACTATTTTAGAGAGTAGGAAAGTCACTTGTTCAAATACAACTCAGAGTGGTTGCCCTGAGACCACAAGGAACTCCAATCCCCATGTCTGCACTGAGTCAATGACCCTCTCATTGTCTCCAAAAGGTTCTTAGGTGGAGTCCACCTAGCAATTTCTCTAAAGCTGCTAGAGTCACAGGTTTCCATAATGGATAACAATCACTCACATACAGCATATAAAACTAAATTATTCCTAGACCAATCCTGCTTTGAGAGAAAGGAAGAAATTGTTTGATTTGCCTAAGAAGTCAAATGATTATGGGGAAAGGGAGAAGGAAGGCATAAACTAATATGAAACTTTTTTTTTAATTCAGTGGTCACTCATGCCATCAAAATGTGTACCTTTCTGTGTACATCATAAGTATTGGTATATGTCCAGATCACCTAAGAAGGAGGTACCCACAGGGGAGATTCCAACAACCTACATCTGAGAGATAGGAGGGACATAAGTTTGGACATTCTGCTCCGGCCAGAGTAACCTCTTCCCACTGGTACTTGAAGCATCTACTGGATTTTTCTTTTTCTGTTATTAGCCAGGGGCAAAGAATTGGTTTCTTCCATGAGACAGTACCATGCTTTAAAAGGAGAATGGCCCAAGGGCCATGTTCCCTTCCCCCCAGAGCATGTCCCCAGAATGAGTTTGGGATTTTGATCTGTTGGGTTTGTCCTTTTCAATTCCAGGAGCAGGAGGTGGAGTGTTGGAACTGAGAGCCTTGGTAAATCATTCAGTTAGTAGACATTTAGTAGTGCCATGTACCATGCTAAACCCTGAGCATACAAAGAAAGGCAGAAGATAGTCCATGCCCTCTACACACTCACAATCTAATGGGGGGACCACATATAAAGAAGCTGAATGTGACCAGATCAATAGGTGGGAAACAATGAAATGACTGCCTTGAGGTCTCTCCTGAAATGATGGATCTGAAAGGAGTTTTCCATTGTTTTCCTTCTACAATCAGAGGAAGGGAGGAGGCCTAGGGTCAAGAGTTACCAAGAAGTTTCAGGGTTGATGTGACTGAACAGGATTATGAGACTTCCTGTGATGTCCAGGAGTAAAGTCCAGGAGTATAGACAGGTGGGAAATAATGAGATGATTGACCTGGGCCCCCTCCTTAAATGATGGATCTGGGAAGAGTTCTCCAGTGATCACTCTCCACCCATGGTAACCTAGAAGCCCAGGATTCAAGGCCAAATGTGTCATAGACTCCCTAAGAAGGATACAAGCCCAGGGAGGGCTGGAGGAAAGTCCTATACTGAGTGATAGTCTTAGGAAAACAGTTACATTTGCCAAAAAAAGTTGCCTGTTTTATAGTTCCTTTTGTTAGTTCACCTTGGTTTTTTGCTTGTTATTTTTTTTTTCTATTCACCTTATCGTGCTGATTAGTAGGTCTACCATTGTTATTTGTATGCTTATGCGCTTTAAATTTATTGACATGTGTGTGTCCCTATTAAATAGACATATAATGCGCCCTAAGTATAATTTAGACTGGCAGTCCCTGAAGCAACCTGTCAAATACTGTTCTGCATAATGACATGTGCATAGTAACTTCTTGGGATGTTGATTAATAAACTTTACTTTGTTATTTCATTCTGTGTTGTATAAGTACAGATTCTAGGCAGCTTCTTGCTTTTGCAAGGGACTACAAAATTACAAAACTCAGGGAGATATATAAGAATCTCTAGCAAAGGGTTCATTAGTTACAAAAACAGTGGGATTTGTACTTCTCAGTGTATAAAGAAAGGAGACGTAATATCAGCCTTCAGATACTAGTGTAGAGGTTTTTCGCATAAAAGCTATGGCGGGACGAACACAGAAGAGGGAATTGGAAGAAGAGAACAGAGAGGTGGCAATTATCCCATGAGAGCAGCATAAGAATAGTAGCCAGTCTCTGACGCATCTGCAGTTCCATCCTTTAAGACCACAAGAATGACTTCTAAACAGACAAGTGGAGAGGTATGTTTTATCCTGGGTGCTCACTCTAGCAGCATGAGATTTGAGAGAGAAAAAATAGACAGAAGGGAAAGGTAGGTACTTCTGCTTTTTTAAAGAATCCATTTGCCATATTTAATATTATTTCTCATGTATACTTGTAGCTTATTTTGTCTTTATGTCATCTGGTGCACCTTTGTTTACAACATGAGGGCACAAAAAGTGCCCCCTGAGCAAAGTTGCACCTTTCTTAGCACATGACTAGAAGCCTGTTGTTAGAAAGATGTACTCTCTAATGGAGAATACAAGCATAAGCCAAGCACAGAATTACTTCAAATATAAGTCTTATTTATAATTTTTCTGCATATATACTAGCCTAAGAGTAACTAGATGTTACCTCTGTGTGTGTTTGTATTTATGTGTGTGTGTGTTCATTGCTCAACCCATGGGAGGTAGTATGGACTAGAGAATAAAGTGAAAATTTAGGTCTGGAATCAGGAAGACTTTTGTTCAAGACCTGCCTCTGAAACGTCCTGGCTCTATAGTTGTGCATGATCAACACCACAGGTAATTTTCAAAGAGTACAAGTTGCAGAATGGGCACTGATTTACATTGTTAGAGGGGTTTACCTGGCTAGGAGTTCCCTATGCCAGGGATTTCTTGGGTCTGGATCACCCCACCCTATAAACATAGAAAGAAAAAGAAAAAAAATCTCTTCATGTTACAGTACAATAGATCTAGAGTAGAGCTGTACATAGCATGTTGAGCTTGGAATGTAGATCTGGGTTCAAATCCTGCCTGATTCACTGCTTACTGGCTATGTGATCCTGGACAACTCTTGAATGCAATCTGTCTCAGTTTCCTCATATGTCAAAAGGGTCTAATAACAGCACCTGCCTCCCAGAATTATTGTGTGAATAAAATAAAATAACATTTGTAAAGCATTTTTCAAACCTTAAAATGTTAAAGAAATGCTACCTGTTTTTAGACAGTGGAGAATCTTAGAACTGTTTTTAAATGTTATAAAGACCACACCTAAGTTAATTAATCTCAATGAATGGTGGAGGAAGTCAGGAAGGCAGAAAGGGAGGAAGGATGCAAATACCTTACAAAGTTCCAAAACCAATACAAAAGATAAATAATTTAGAATCATAGCATCTTAGACCTTGAATTGACCTTGGATATCCCCTATTCTACATTTCTCAAACTACAGGAAGGAAAATTTATCCCGGAGACAACGGGGAACCACTAAATGCTTTGAAATGAGTGAATAACATAATCAAAGTAGTGTGTTAGGAGGATTAATGTGATAGAGAGTTGCAGGAACAAAAAGCTTGGAAATGAGGAGACTGGTCAGGAAATATTCCTGTAGTCTGTTGCTATTAGCTCCTAAGCTATCATGATAACAATGAGAGAGAAAAAAATGGAATTGGATACAACAGACTGAGAAAGACAAATCAACATGATGCTGACAGATTGGAAAGAAAAGGTACAAAGATATTTCCATGGCTTTAAGCTTGAGTGACAAAGAGGCAATGTTGCCATTAACATAAATAAGGAAACACAGAGAAGGAGCAAGTTTAGTAGAGAGAGAAGACAGTAAAAGTTTTCCTATTTAGTCCTAAATCCTTTTACAGAGATAAATTTGTCTTCCTCTTTCCAAGAGAAAGGGGGTCACTAATGCTTCCTTCCAAATAAATGGTCTAGCGAAGGAAGACCCATATTTTAGCTTGCTTCTAAAAATTACTTTTTTTAAGCTTTTTATTAAGAGTTTCATCTGTTCAGGGAAACCTGTCCCATCTAGATCAAAAGCCACTTCTGGAAGAAGAGACCCTAAAGGGTGCCTTCAGGAATCAGAGTGGGTGGGGGAAAGAACATAAAAAATAAATCAAAATGAAAAATAGTTTCTGTGGGGAATTGTTGAAAACTGTAGGAAAAAGTACAGGGTGGTTTTTTTTAAGCCTTTGGTTGCTACAGTTTTCATATTACAATAATAGAAAGGGTACTTTTCTCTCTCTTGATTTTCCTTACCATGACTTTAAGAGTAGTGATTCGGAATACTCATTATTCAGAATTTTAACTTTAATTATGACCTCTCTGTAACGCTAAATCCCAGAATTTATAAGGACCTCAGAGGTCATATGTTCCAACCCTTACCTGAATAAGCATCTCCTCTATAACATATTTAACAAAAGGTCATACAACCTCTGTTTGAAGACTTCTGGTGAAAGAAAAGTTTCTAATTCCTGATACTGAAAGATTCTAATGGCCTTTCATGGTATGTGATTAGTCAGATTAAGATTGAAAAGTATATTGGCAATGAAAGATCACTACAAGCCTATTGGTAAGAGTCAAGAGGTCTTAAGGTATATGAATAAGAACAAAATGCTAATCTTTTGCAACATACAGAAAGCCCCTAGAGGCCATAAATTAGAGAAAGGTAAATGGCTGTTTGATTGATTTACTGCTTTATGAACCTGGAAGATAGGCCAAGTGTAGACTGGCTTCAGGCAACATGAAGGGGAAAAAATGTTCTTTGTAGCCTTTTCTGATGAGGAGAAAGAGGAAGAAAGAGAGAAAGAGGAGGAGGAGGAAAGAGAGGGAGAAGGAGGAAAAGCAAAAGGAGAAGGAGGAGACGGAAAAAGGGTTAACAATAACAATATATTTGTATAACTCTTTAAAGTTTGCAAGATGTTTTCATCATCACAACCCTGTGAAGAAAATAGTACAGGAATTTTCACGTCCATTTTACAATTGGTGAAACTAAGGTCAGAGAAGTGAAATTAATTACTCAATGTCACAGAACGACTAAGTGTCAAAAAACAGGATTCAAATTCAGGTCTTCTGACTCCATCCAATTCTTATTGTCTTGTATTATGAGAGAGTGCACCGTGGAGGAGGAGTCTGGAGGAGAAGATAAACATGAAAGGTGAATTGTTATAGTGACATTTCCCCAATTTTTGGTGTCAGGACATCTTTTATATTCTTAAAAATTATTGAAGATCCTCTAAAAGTTTTTATTTATGTGAGTTACATCTACCAATGTGTTCAATATTAGAAATTAAAACATAATATTATTATGTAGGACATGTGCTGGGGTGTATGTGTTATCCCATATAAGTTTCATGTGTCTAGATGAGTCTAACTGTATGTGGTATGTGTAAGGTGGATTTGTTTTCTTTTTAAGATATTAGTTTCCAGGATCCATGGCCATAAACAATCTACTGGTTCCCAGAATCTCACATCATAAACAATCTCATTGAGTTTATGCAGTGAGATACAACCTTAAGATAATGCAAATATTTGAAGTTATAAACACTCACCACATGTGCACTATGCTAAATCACCATGATATTGCTAAAGTTAATGTAAACTTGTGAGGTTATTGCTGGCAAATTGCCTTCTTTGTGTGCTCCTTTATAAATCAAGTGAGCACTGGTCAGTAAGTGGGGAATGCACAAGCTGGAATGTGGTACATGCCTTAATGAGCCCTCATCAAGGTTAGGGGATTGGTGAATGTGTGTTCATGTCTCAACTGGCCCCCATTGAGACTTAGGGGATGCTAGGATTTGGAGCAACCCCCTTGAAAAGAATAAATTGATTATCCTCTATCATGTCTCCAATGCTGTCCTTCTAGCTGCCCAGATCAATAGTGAACCTGCTAGAGGTCAGAACCCAAAAGCTCCTGTGACTCCTGCCTGACAGTGGCATGTAGGAAGCATGCATAAATACCTCCAGATTCTCCTCTCCCCTACCATTCTCCAACAGAGACTGACTTCTGCCATAAAGGCTGGCAGAAATGTCTGGGGTTAGAGATTAGCCACTCTACTCACCTCAAATATAGGAAATACTGGGCTAGAACTAGATCTGTCTGGTTCCATTAAAATAGTCTAGAAGAAAGAATTTTAGGTTCCAATGAACTCCTGATTGCTATCCCTTGACAATGAATAAATGTCCCAACTTATGCATTTAAGGCTTCACTTCTTTCCCACCAAATGGCAATTCCACAATGAATATACTATGCTAACTTCTGGAGATAAAAGCAAAATGAAAACAGTCCTTGTCTCAAGAAACTTATATTTTAATGAAGGAAGCAATGTGTGCATAAGTATATGGATAGAAGACACATCCAGAGTAGATGCACTGACAATTAAGGGGACAAAAAAGGCCCCCTGAAAATGACTTTTGAGCTGAGTCTTGCAGGAAACCAAGAATTCTAAAATCATTCAAAGAGAAATAACCAACAACATATATTCAACAGACATTTAAAACACAAATCACAGCAGAGCATCTCCTTCAACTGTGTAGATGACAATGTGGGACACCTAAATCTATCAAATACTTGAATTTCCGCTGAAGATCCATTAGGTGGCCAAATTTGCTATGGCTCTCCACTTCTCCTTTCTGGAGATGTCTGCTCTTTAGAATGGTGTTTTCCTCACTTTTTGTCTCGGGTTCTTCCATTATTTCTCTCTGTAGCCATCTGTTGTGAATAAGTATCCATTGTACCTTATCCCTTTGAATGTGCTAAAAAGATGCAATGAGATAAGATGGAAATTATAATTGTTTCAATGGAAAAATTTTAGCAAGTAACCCAAAGGGCTCACAGAAGAAAGAAGAGAAGCAGCTCTGACTCTCATTGGATATATCGCCTTCATATTGAGACAAAATGAGAATGCAAAAAAAGTGAATGATAAAAGAATGTAAAAAAGTAAAAATACAATCGTAACACATGACCTTGTATCAGTCAGCATCCCAACATACACAGGGGTGGGGGAACTGTTGTCACAGATTCTTTGATCTGCTTTTCTAAAAGGAAAGGCAACTTTTGAGAGGTTAGCAATCTCTTTTAATCAAGTACATATATCATTCACTTAGTTCAGGAAATCAACAGACAGTGCTTCCAAACTGTCTGACATAAGCAATACTTATATCACAAATCAACAGAGAGGTCCAGTCTGACCATAATTGCCAGAGAGGGAAGCACCAATATCTGGGTTTTCAAAGCTGGGGGACTCCTTAGCAGCTTTCCAGAGTCTTCTCTAGCACACAAAGCTTCTTCCAAAAACTAAGCCCCAAAGTAAAACCTCACCCTCAGAGTATTTATACCTGTTTTAGAGCCAGAGGACATCCCAACCCTTGAGAACTACTGCCTCATTAACAAAAGACTTGGGCCTTCCTACAACTCTTCCCTAAACAAACTCCCTTTAATGGGAAGCCCCATTAATGGGTAGGGAACATCTTTAAGCATGTTAATAATACAAATACATATACTATTTCTAGTTGAAGAAACTCTTGTTTCTGTACTTTACTCCTAGTAGAGACTCTTGGATGGTACAGGCAAGATTCAATCAGAGGCCACTGATTATGCTAAACAGAAACAGCAAAAGATGCTATTTTGCTGGTCCACCTATGAATTATTTTATGCAGTTAATGGAAGCTGAGAGATAAATGGCAATAGACTTAATTGTTGTAATAGCCTTTAACACAAAACACAGAGGGAAAAAATGAACACAATGATTTCACATTTGAAAGAAAAAAATCCAAAAGTATGATTTCTGTACTTCTATCATAATAAATTTCACTTGTAATTAGATACTTCAAATATTTCAACAATCAAGCAAAGTAATTATTCCCTCCCCACAGTCAAAATAAAACTAATACATGACTATAGTTTTCAAAATTCTCTGCCTTTTAAAAATGATTCCATAAGCTTATTTTCTTTGTCTTGACAGAGTTTGGTTGACAGCCACCAAAACAATTTGCAAACTTTTATTAAAATGAGTAGTCAATTACAGTTGCTGATACTCTATAGGCAAAAATCTTATGAAAAGGTAACTGTGTGCTGGTTAGGCTGACATTTTTACTGTGCTTACTTGGGAAAATGCTCAAAAGATAACAAATTATGATTAACCGAATGTATTTGTCACAATTTAAAAAAAACATTTAAGTGTGTTCATTTGCAGCATTGTTTTATCTCTTTGGCTTCAGCTCTGGAATCCAAGGGAGGATAATGCTAAGTTCTATTTTTTTTTCCTTTTTGTGAAGAGATACTCAGGAATTTGGCCTGACCATAATAGAGAAGTTACCATTACTTCTTTCCAAATGCACATGTTGGGAAATGAAAGGCCCAGAACTAGCTTTGACCTAAATACTGCTTTTCACATCAATGCTTTGCCCACTTAAGACAGAGCAGAGGGAACTACAAAAAGAAGCTTGCTCAGCCCAGTGGCCTCTCAGTGTCTTGCTGGGCATCCCAGGGCATATCTCTGTCTCCACAGTGATATACATTTATATGGTCTCCTACTTTTTTTTCCCCCACTAGGCAGGCTATTATGGTCCAAAATTCAGGGTCAATGAGAGCCATATTCATTTTTGCTTCTGTGGGAGCAATTCTCATTGGTGTGTGCAATAACTAAGAACACTGACTCATCTAGTGGATAGAAACCTTTGAAACCAAGTCAGATTGACCCATGAGATCACAATGGCAAAAGAAATTTTAAAAGCACATCATTTGCTTTGACTTTGGTTGATGAATCTGAAAAATTGAGACACAAAGACTGAGAGTAGTTATTTTGGGAAACAGACTGTGACCATTAGCTTTCCCTGTTGTGATCTTCCTTTTTTCATTTTGTGTGAGATTAATTTGTGACTGAGATTTATTAGCCTAAAGGGGGCTGAGGCTGATGAGATTTTGCTGATATACTGCATAGAATGCACATCAAGTCAAAGGAAAAAAAAGATGAAAAATTGAAATGATAAAGTTGCAATGTGAGCTTGTTGCTGAGGTAATTGAAGTGGCTTGTGTTGTTCTGTGTTGTGATGGGTTAGAATAAAATATGTACAAATTTATCAAGATCATACTTCTGAAGAAAAAAACCACACAATATATTCCTTCTCTATTTCTGTATTAAGGAGATTTCCCAATTCTTTCCTGTCAATGATATTAAAGTAAAACACAAATGAAGTCCATTCAGAATGTGCATCAGCAATACAGTCAATTCCCAATTACTCATGGTAATAGAAGATAGAGATAGCATGGAAAGAAAAAGAAGTCACAAATAATCTAAAATCTTCACTAAGTTCAAGCACTACTACATTCAACTTTTATTCCCTTTTATTTTTCCTAGACCTGACAAAAGTAACAAAGTCTAAATTTAAATTAGCACCTGTTCTCTGGTGGAATTGCTAGTGCTCAGCAAGATGATGAAACGATGAACAGAGGAAAGAAGGAAGGGGAAAAAAAGAGTGAGAGTCATGAATAATTTGACAGCCTGAAGTCAGGTAGACTCATTTTCCTGAGTTCAAATCTGGCCTTAAACCCTTCTAGCTCATTTAACCCTGTTTACCTCAGTTTCCTCATCTGCAAAATGAGGTGGAGAAGAAAACAACATTTGGTTGGTTGAGATTCCATTATGCAATATAGGTTTAACTGACCAACAGCTGTTAGGAGGCTAATGTCAAGAGCTGACTACATTTGTACATCTTGATGACAGTTGTACCTTCTTTGCCTACTAACTCTGCAGCTAAAGGGAAGGTTCTTTAGAATATGATAATAGATAATGGATCCTGAAGCATAATAGTGGATTCTTAAGACTATTGCAATGCTAGTAAAACATATAATAATAATATTTATCCCTTTTATATTTTCAAAGTGCTATCTATATGTAGTGAGAGCTATCCCTCCATATGTAGCATGGAGGTATATTGTGACTTGAAGGGAAGCAGAATAGACTTTAATCACTTTTTCTCCACCTTTCTCCAAGAGACATTTTCATTCATGAAGGATGAGGTTAGGGCCAAGAGCTTGGCCACTTTCCTCTCCTCGGACAGAAATGGTACAAAACTAGAATCATATCTATTTGCTCCCCTAAATAGTGTTCATCTAGGGAATGTGGTTTTCAGGTTCAAACTAGCTTTGGATTACTATTTCATTAGTTGAGGAGAAGCAAGACCCCAAGCTCTATATATCCAGGACTCTAGGACCTTCCCAACCAAACCCCAATTTTTCTAAGAATGTGCATAACAATTAGCAAAGGAACCCATTTATCGAAATTCTAACAAAATAGAAATTAGGGAAAGTATACATAGGAGAATATGTGTGTATGTATATGTATATAATATGATACACATACATACATAGTGTGTACATATGTATATACAGTATGTATATGATCTTCTTTGGCAATGAAGGATAAACACGATCCTGTGAGTAGATACAACTGAATGCTAGCTGGGTATCCCACCTCCTCCTCTCCTGTCTGCCTCTCCCTCCCCTTCGTTCTCCTCTCAAAAGGAAGATAAATTTGGATGGCCAAAAGTTGCCCACTTAACCTGGGTATTGCTGCCTCCTTTCCTTTCCTTTCCTTTCTTTTCCTTTTCCTTTCTTTTTCCTTTTCCTTTTCCATTTCCTTTCCTTGCCTTTCCTTTCCCTTCCCTTCCCTTCCCTTCCGTCCCATCCCATTCCATCCTGTCCTTTCCCCTGTCCTGTCTACCGTCCTCTTCCAAAACCTTAAACCTACTACACTCTGAAACTGGGACTGCAAGGGGCCCCTGCCAAGGGCTCCTGGACCCCCTAGCTTTAGGGTGATTGTCAAAAGTAAGTGTTGCTGTTTCCCTCCCAGCCTGATGTCCTTGTTTTCTTGACCTCATTTAAAGTGGCCATGCCCTGGCTACTTCTTAAACAGGTCTATTCAATGAATGGGCATTGCCTCACCCTAAGTGAGTACCTGCAAAACCTTGGCCTAAAGGGCCCAAGGTCTCCCAGTGCATCCTGGGCCATCCCCAGTCATCCTGAGGAATATCAGGTCACTGGATTCAGATGGCTCTGGAGAAGAAGTGAGGCTGGTGACCTGCACAGCCCTCTCTCACTTGAAACAAAGTCAAGTGCAAGTCATGTCATCTTTTCTCTGATAGCATGGTCTTCTTTGGCAACAAATGACAAACTCGAGGACATTTATCTATACACGTACATATATCCATATACAGTGGGCATGACACATATACATATACATATACAATTACATACACAATTACACGTACATATACGTATGCATATGCATATGCATACATATACATATATACAAAAGAGACAATACAGAGTGAAGGAGCTCTCCACTTGGAGCTAGGGATAGGGACATGATGAAGACTGCCAGCTCTCCTCATGTATGTTCCTTCAGCAACCTGAAGCATGGTTGACTTCTATATCCTCAAGTTAGAAGTCAGAAGTGCCTGAAACTACTGTTGAGCCCAAAGAGATTAAAGGAACTGAAGAAGATGAAGACTAAAGAGCCAAAGTTCTCTGCTCTCCTGCTCTTCCCAATTCCTCCCTCTCTCTCATGCAGGTTGTTGTTGTCATTTTCACTTGTGTGTGACCCTTTCTGAGTCCCATGTGGGGTTTTCTGGCATATCTGTGTGTACAGATTGATAACAGATGCACCTCATTTGCTTCTCACAACAAACTTGTAAAGTGGGTGCTATTCTCTTCATGTAGGGATGAGGACATTGCCTTTGGGAGAGGTTAAGGGACATATTCAGAATCACCAAGAGAATACGCATCGGAGTCCTCCTAATTCCCAGTCCAGCACTCTGCCACCTAGCTAGCTGCCTTTATAATTATCTTTAAAGTACTGGAACAGGAGGGAAGGAGTTGCCTCTCACAGCTTCTTAAGCAGATTGTTCTAAACCTGAAAGGCTCAGGAAAATAAGGGGTTAGGTTTTTTTTATTTGTTTGTTCTTTGTTTTTTCCCTGCTCAGAATAACTGTACAGCTTGTATGATCTTTCTGTATTGTTCATTTGTTGTTTTATGCATACATAGTGTGTTCAGAAGCATCCCCTGAGGAGTAAAGGGTAGTGCTAGAGTAAATCATACAATATCCTTCTCTCTCCACTTCCAGCAGTTTTATTGGGGTAAGATCAGGTTAAAATGAACATCAAGATGAGCCCTACAGTGGAAATTCACCAAAGATTAGTCTGAGGGATGTGTGTAAGAGAGAAAGATAATGACATAGATTAGATGACTGGTAAGATCCCTCCTCTCAGGGTAAGAATCTGGGTTTGAATCAGGGGCTTGTCACTTACTAAGATAGCTGCATGACCATGAGCAAAGCACTTAACTTCTCTGCACCTCAAGTTCCTCATCTCCAAAATAGAGATAATACTTGTGCTACTACTAAGTGGCATGGATATGGGCATCTTAAGGTTTGCAGAGCTTCAGGCTAGAGTCAGGAAGAACTGAGCTTAAATTCTAGTTTCAGACATTAGCTATTTGAACATGGCTGAGGCATTTAATCATGTTCACTTCAGTTTCCTCATCAATAAAATGAAATGGAGATGGAAATAGCAAAACATTCCACATCTTTGCCAAGAAAACCCCAAATGGAGTCACAAAGAGTTAGACATGACTAAAATGACTCAGTAACAACAAACAAAGATTTGCAAAGTGCTTTACGGATATTATCTTATTTTATCCCCACAACTACCCTAGGATTTAGATATTATTATTATTTCATTTTACAGATGAGGAAACTAAGGCAACCAGAGGTCAAATGACTTGTCAAGGTCACACAGCTAGAAATTATCTGAGAATGGATTTGAATGCAGGGTCTTCTTAACTCCAGGTCTAACGCTTTATCTATCCACTCTATAACCTAGCTGCCTTGTAGGGTTATTGGAAGAAAAATAGACAGTGATCTATGATTGAGTTATTATTACGAGGAAAGTTAAGTTAAAAATGAATCCCAATTATATTTGTCTTTCAAAGACATAGTTAAGACTACCTTCTTTGCCTCTTTAGATTAGCAGCAGACCTTAGCTTAGAGAGGCCAAGGTTTCCAACTGCCTTTGGGACCACCTCCTGTTGTCTGGTGTAGATCCTGCTACTGGACCCAGATGACTCTGGAAGAGAAAGTGAGGCTGGTGACTTTGCACAGTCCTTACTCACTTAAATCTAATTCACTTGCGTGTCATGGCATCACCTCCCTGATATCATGGTCCTCTTCAAGAACAAAAGACAAACAACAACAGATCCCTGGAAGCACTGCTTGAAACTCTGAACTCCTCCTGACTCCTACCATTGAGGAAAATTGATATCCTTATGGTTCCTCAAGAATATCTCCCATCTTAAAGCCAAGGGTCCCACTTCTAATTATCTTACTATGTCCTCCCATCACCTCCCAAGCAGATAGTCCCAGGAAGGTCACAAAATAGCAATGCAATAAATGCTTGTTGAAAGAAGGCTCAAGACAACTTGTCACTATACTAGCCCCTAATTCTGATGGATGCCCCTTAGGGTACATGCTTTCTCCTGTGACTGACAAGGCACAGTCACAGGGAGTACCGAAAGCCCTAACCCAACTCTATATCAGTCACAGAAATGACATCTAGGTTTCATTTCTTTTTTTTTTTTTCTTTTTTTACGGGGAGGGGGAACATGGTGTGGATGGGAGTGGGGAGAGGAGTGAACAAAGCCTTTGCTTTGTTCTCTGTTTACTTTCAGGTTTCCTAGTCTGAGGAATCTTTTCAGAAAAAAAAATGTTCCTAATTTGTAGGGCTAGAGTTACTATTTCTCAAACAAATACAAAAAGTTCAGTAAATAGTAAGCTGGGCCTAGAGTCAAACATGAGTTCAAATCTGGCATCAGACACTAGCTGGACGACTTTCAGCAAGTCACTTAAACTCTGTTAGACACAATTTTCCCCATATGTAAAAATGGTGATAAAAATAGCACCTACCTCTGAGGGTTATTATGAGGATCAAATGAGAGAATAGTTGTAAAATGTTTAGCACAGTGCCTGGTACGTAGTGGTGGGGGCTGTCCTTTCTCAAAGAGGACCAAAATGACATCGCTATGGTAAGATCAAGTTTAATGTGTCCAGCTGTGGCTGATCAGACCAATACAAGCTCCGAATGCTCTACCACAGATTCGGTATAGATAGTTTGTGTGGACATTTGAGCGGATACTCTAAATTTGTATACCCTACCTTTCCTTTGTGCTGTTTTAATTCTGCTTTGCTCATAGAGCCCAGCACCCTTTCTGATGTTAGCACGCCATGCTGAGCAGCCCTCTGCTAGTGTCTCCCATGTTACACATTCAAATCCAAAGTTCTTGAGAGAGGCCTTCAGAGTGTCCTTGTATCTTTTCTTCTGACCATGCTGTGATCAGTTGCCCCATGTGAGTTCTCCATAAAATAGCCTTTTTGGCGAGCGTACATTTTGCATTCGAACAACATAAGCACTATATAAATGTTAGCTATTATAATTACTAGCTATTATTTCCTCAACACCTACATCTCTTTAGGCCCTGAACCTGAACCATGACTACACATGATACTCAACTAAAAAGTAAAGCTGGACTTATACACTAATGAAGTGCATTTTTAAAACCAGTTAAATTTACATGCTACTAACATAATTGAGTTCCATTAATTAGAACTTCATTTCCCTCAATTTGCACTTATTTCCTTGTAACTGTTTCATAAATATTACAATTATTTATCATAGTAGCTCAGAAAAATAATAAAAGAAATTCCACATAAGTTGTCAAGTCCTTAGCATCTTCTTAGAGAGAAAACACAGTGAAGGAGCTATGACACATGAAAAAAATAATAAGAATAGCTTATATTTATAGAGTTTTAAAGAATTTAAGAATTACAAATCTTACAGTTCTTTGCTCATTGGCCTCTAAAGCAGAGCCTTTACTTTTGCATATCCTGGAGGAACACTGTGGCAATCTAAGGAAGCCTATGGATCCCTTCTTAGAATAACATATGAAATGCAGAGAATTACAAAGGAAAGCAATGACATTAAAATATAGTTACCAGTTTTTTTCAGTGCACAGAGCCTAGCTTGAAGAACTCTCTTGAAATGAATCACATTGACGATTGTTTAAAATAACACTGAGAAGTTAGCTTCCATAATACAGCCCAAAATGTCTTTTTGATTGTCTGAAACAGAGAGAAGTTTAGAACCATCGTTACTTCAATATGAATTGCTCTTACTATTGATATTAAAATTCTACGAGAAATGTCCTAAATAATTGGTTAAATTTTCCTGATTTAATTTCTTAAATATTCGACTAATACTCCCAGACACTAGGAAAGAAAATGTGAAATGTATAACAGTGTAGGGATATATGAAGAAAGACAAGATGTGTAGACAGCACACACTTCCCATTTTACTTTTCTTTTCAAAATATCCTTCTTGCAATCAATAGAGCCTGTAGTGAGACTGTGTGACCGAATGCGTGCCCAGCTCTCCTGACAGTTGCTGGCACTATACTCTGTCTCTTTTTCTTTCGAATGCTTCATTCTTTGCTTTCTGTTAAGGATATGTATTGACTTTGGGAACCACTGCAGAGAGCTGTAAATGATCCAGTTAATGAAATGTCCTTGCCCGGTGTTCACAGAGGGAGCACAAACAAACAATGTGACGCTACACTGTGATATGTGGGATAATGTAACGTTTGTCTTCCTTGTGAGAAAAGAAAAGCCATTCTGAAGATTTCCAATAGTAGACTCAAAGAGATACTTAGACATTCTACTAATCCTTTCTTCTTTCCTCCTGCCCCCACAGCCAGAAGCCTAGAATGTAAATGAAAGATTTCTCTTTGCTCAACTTTAAATTCATGTTTCGTGAAAAGACACACAAAAGGATTTTCAATTTAATATAGCAAATATTCTTTCAGTGCCTACGAAGTGCAGGACACTGTGCTTTTGAATGACTGCATTTTTATTGATGAAATTATTTTATGAACTTGTGATTTTTTGCAGGATCTCCCATTCATTGCTAACATTGTTATATTTTTATTATTTAGATTTGTATTATTTTGAAGTTTTTTTCTGCCTGACGCAGAATCTGGACTTTTCTAAGAACGTCACAAAATGCAATTTAAGAGAAAGCCCAAATGAAACTTTCTTGGAGGTGATAAGGAACCAAATGGCAATGGACCTTTGAATGAATCTGGAAGTAATTGTGAAAGAATTCATGCAACTTCCTAAACTGGTTCTCCTCCATTAAAAGACAAGTGCTAGAATTCCATTTCATAATCTAATCAGGAAACAAAGTTTCTGTTATGTTCCAGGCACTATGCTAAGCACTGAAGCTGCAAAGACATACAAGCAACATGTATTGTACAAATGATCACATATGAAACTTTGCTCTTCATTCCTTCTGAACTTCACTCCATCAAATATTCCCTTTTCTCTCTTGCATATTCAATCTCTCCTTTTTCATGACTTCCTACTCTCCTAAAAGGAATCTTCCCTAGAAAGTTAAGGCCCATTTTAGTTAGTGTTTTCTTTTTCTCTCGCCTTTTCCTTTAATGACAAATCTTCAGAAAAATTAATGACAATACCCTTTCACAACAGAGTTTATTCTGTGAAGTTTGGATTCAGTCAAAGGGCTGCACTTGAGGATCTAGAGGGCCACACATGGCCTTGTGGTCACAGGTTCCCCATCCCTGGATTAGTTTACATTAAAATGCCTCTACTTCACTTCCTCTCACTCCTTAATCTCAAAAATCTCTCTAAGGTGCCCAGTGACGTTCTAACTGCCAAATCAAGTTCTCATCATTGATGAACTTTTTGAAGTATTTAATTAGATGACTAATCCTTCCTTGGTATTTTTTTTTACTCCTTGGCTTTCCATCACATTGCACTTTCCTAGTGTCAGGGATATGTCTCTGACCATTCTTCTTCATCCTTTCCTGTTTTCTCTTCTTTCAATCCCCATAAAATAAAAAGAAAACATTCTCCAAAGTTCTGTCTTATACTATCTTTTATTGTCCTATAAAAGATTTTGGCAACCTCATCTACTCCAGGGGCTTCAATTATTTTCCCAACCCGTCTCCAGAGCCCAGACTTACCTTTCCAACTACCTGTCAGACACCTCAGACTGAATAAAGTGATATAATTTTCTAGCAAAATTGAAAGCTTGGAAAAGCAAAAACAGAGACACAGAAGCGTAAAGTAGAAGCCCTTTCGAATATAATAGAAGCATTCTCTATTTCGGAAGGGATCAAAGGCTGAAAACAACTGAGTAAGAAAATCAGTTGACAAAAATGACAGTGAATTTGCCCTAGGATACAGACTGACTCCACTCCTTGCCCCAGCTACTCATCTGCATGAGACCCTCTCAATTGGAAGTTGGAAGGGAGGAAGAGAAGGGAAGAAACATTTTCTAACACCTACTATGGGCCAAACATTTTGCTAAGCACTTTTACAAATATCATCTCATTTGATCCTCACAATAACCCAGGAGGTAGGTGCTGTTATTATCCCAACTTTATAGTTGATGAAACTGAGACAAATAGAGGTTTAGTTACTGCCCAGGGTCACACAATTACTAAATGTCTGAGGTCAAACTCAGGTCTTCCTGACTCAAGGCCCAGTATTCTATTTACTTCTATTTACTGGAATATCTTGGAAGTCTAACCAATTGACTGCTATGGGTAAAGATAGTGTCCTCTGAGATAATCTCTCAACCATGAACTATTGTTGAATGAGAGTGATTACACATCTTTTACCTTCTGCCTAAAGGTGAGAAACCTCAGAGCTGAACACCCTGAGGAATGGTCCAACTGCCTTGTCCTTGCTGAAAAGAGCGTTATAGCATTCCAGATGGAAAGAGGTATAACACTTAATCAAGTCAAAGAAGAAAAGTAAAGAGTGAGCTCAGGGAATCCAATATGTTGAGCCATCCAGAAGTGGCAGTGGCCTGAATGGCCTAGTCCTGTAGCAGCTGCCCAGCAGAAAAACAAATTGCCCAGCCCAGTCTATTGGAAGTTGCCAGGTGGACAAGTGACATCCTTGGCAGCAATAGACCAATGACTGAATGAATTTCCTGCCTCAGTCTGGTAGCAGCCCAGAAGCCAAGTATACTAATCTGTCCTACAACAGCAATAGCCTTCCCCAGAAGCAAATCAACCTGCTCAACCCAACTGAGCAGCAGATTAATGTATCTAGTCAAGCAGTAACCTAGGAGGAGCAAATGCACTGAGACATTCCCTCAAGAGAGACAAGGTACACTAAGAGGAGCCGAACTAGAGTGACAGAATATCAACTCCTCTATCAGATTCAATGAGAGCAAATGAGGTAATATTTGTAGAGCTCTTAACACAGTGCCTGACATACAATAGACACTATAGAGAGGCTTATTCCCTTCCTTTTCCATCACTTACCTTCTCCCCCACAATGAACTTTATGAAGACTATTTAAAGAAAGAAAGAACATCAAGACCCTGCTGCCTCAAAGTTAAATGTTATTTTGGGCCACTAGTATTCCTTATATGTATAAGAATTTAATGATTGTAACTTTAAGTTTGTACCCACTTCCCTCTTCTTCCCCCTCAGATTCTTTTAGGAGAGAGTGCCCCATGTTTCTGGGGGAAGTAATTCACAATTTCTCTTCTTGTTAAGGCATTTTAAGTTATCTTTTTAAAAAGTTAACTGAGTCTACAGGCTGATTGTTAAGGTAAAGCACTTTGGTGGGTCTCATGAGCTACCAGTGTTAGAAATAGTTACCCACAGGATTTCCTCTAGAACCCAATCTAGCAGTTGCCCCTTTAGAGATCCAATTTGCCAGTGCAAAGGAAAAATAAACCCAGATAGGTTGCTATACTGTCAATATCTTAAATACACGTCCAAAACTGAATTCTGATCTCCATGACCTTGGCCAGGTCATTTAAGTTGTCTGGGCATTGGTTTCCCTTGCAG
Organism: Notamacropus eugenii; assembly: GCF_028372415.1. Classification (NCBI taxonomy): domain Eukaryota; kingdom Metazoa; phylum Chordata; class Mammalia; order Diprotodontia; family Macropodidae; genus Notamacropus; species Notamacropus eugenii. Next base: position 392,965,577 of record NC_092875.1, read on the forward strand.
GATCTGCTTCCCTAACTTATCTTTCATAGGTCAGTAGGTTGGGTTCTCAGGAAGTTAACTCACAGTTTGAAGAAGCACTTTGACCCCTCATAAAACTAGAGCCCTTCCTAATAGAGTTGCCTTTCAAAATCAGCCTGGAGATACAATTAGCTCACAGCAAAGTCACTTACTAAGATGACCTAGTAAGGACAAAAGTTACAAAACACAACCTCACTTAAACGTGGAGCACTCTCTTCCACAAATCCATAGAGCATCAGTGGGAAGATTAGAAGCAAACTTTGAGTACAATGGCATTTTAGGGGATTCTCAAGTTCCACAGTTGGTTCTCTCTTGAATTTATAATCAAACTCCCATTTTCTACCAGAGATCTCTCTCCTTGAAACTGTTTTCTGCCCTTAATAGAATCTTCCTGTGTGTCCAGAAAGTGTATCTCTGATTCCTGCCTTGAACTTCTTGATTCTCTGTACTGCTATATTCTTAATGAAGTTTCTCTTACTGGCAAGAAGCTTCACTGCCAGATATCATGGTCAGTAAAAGAGAGGAAGAAGACAAAATTCCCATCTCCCTGCTCATATCTTCTCCAAGAAGCATGTGAAAAAGCCATTCCCAGGCACAAATCCCTCTAACTCTTGAACAACAACAGTTAGAATGTTCATCATTTAAGAGAAGCCCAGGGCATATCCAGTCTTAGCCTAGCCAATGACCACCTCCCCTTCAAACGCCTTGGTTTCCTGTAAGTCCTAACTAAAATCCTATCTTCTTCAGGAAGTCCTTCTCAACCCCTCTTAATCCTAATGCTTCCCCTTTTTAAATAATTTTCTGTATATCCTGTCTGGGATGGCTGTGGAGATGAAAGTGTGGCTGGTTACTTTGCACAGCCCTCCCTCACTTAAATCTAATTCACTTGCATGTCATGACATCACCTTTCTGATGTAGTGGTCCTCTTTGAGAACAAAGGATAAACAGCAGCTGCAAGTTTATGCTGTCTATCTTGTTTATAACTTGTTTGCACATATCTGTTTGTTTGTCATCCCCATTAGACTGTGGACTCCTTGAGGGCAGGGATTGTCTTTTGCCTCTTTTTGTATCCTTTGTGTCCTTGGTGCTTAAGACAGTGCCTACCACATAACCTACTCTGTAATCTACTACATAGGACCTTAATAAATGGTTATTAACTGGTTGACTGACTGACAATTCAATCAAAAAAATTTTTCTTACTTTTTAGTGTAATTACAATGTTACTTCATTAGCATAGTAATACCTTATTAGCTCTGTAATCTGCCATTTTTTTCTATGATTATGTTAAATAGCTACTGACTAAAAGGGTGGAGAGGATGAAACAGGAAAGAATACAAATTCCATCCCCCACAAACACAGACACATGCAGACACTCATGATGGTATCTTAAGTTCTCTACAAGTAAACATTTATAATTCATTATGATATTAATTTATCTTTTTCTTCCAAATCTATCCCAAACATGCCTATTTCTGTTAATATTACCACTGTCCACTCAGACAAGGTACAGTCATCTTCTAAATCCTCTCTCCCCTTAGGTATCAAAAGCTCTTTATTCTAACTCCACAAAAATCTCTCCTACTTATTCCTTCCTTTTCATTCCCATTGCCACAAACCTCATTTCCCCTCACATTAGCTATTCTGACAACATTTTAACCATTCTTCTGCTTGCTGTCTGATCCCCCCCTCAATGTCATTCTATATCCTGATGTAAGATAAATATGGCTCCAATCATGTGATGTGCTTTCTAAAAAATGGTCAGTGGGCTCCCCATCACCAACACAATAAAGTCAGAGCTCCCTAGTCCAGCATTCAAAATCCTCCAAAATCTAAATAAATAACCTACCATTTATCTTTATTTCGTATTTGTTGGGGTTTTTTTTTCAGTTGTTTCTGACTCATGGGTTTGAAGGATTTTCCTGGCAAAGATATTGGAATGGTTTACTGTGTCTTTCTTCCCCCTCATCCACTGCACCACCTAGTTGCTAAACTGCATTATTTACTGTTATTTGAACACAATTCTAGGCTTTTCTGGCTCCAATATTTTGATTACATTCTCCTCTCAATGGAACACCCTTCCTCACCATCTCTACCTGTTCAAGACCCAGCTCATATGTCATAAGCTTCATGAAATCCTTCCTAATTCCTCCAAGCAGATGTTCCTTCTCCCTCCACTTGAGCCCCCAAACTTCTTTGTTTAAACATTTACAGCTCTTTAGAGCCTCACCACATCAATTGATATTATAATTGTATTCATATCTGATCTCTTCTAGGAAATTCTAAGTTTCTTTACAATATAAATGGTCAGTTATGCAGCCTTATACCACCCATAATGTCAAGTAAGTATTTTGCAAATAAGTCCTTTAAAAATCTGATGAATATTTATATTTTGTGTATAATAAATGGTTATTTGGTACAGAAAACTGTGAACCAAAATTCAAGTTGGAGTTCCTACCACCTGGTGCAACAAGAGCAGCCACCCCATCTCTGAGTTGCCCTGGAAATAGCATTTGCACAGTTCAGCCAACAATAGCCAGAAGAGAAACAACACACAGAATGATTCCAGCTTGCCTTTCTCTCTGCATCCTGCTGAAACAGATCAAAAAAGATGCAAAGAGAAAAGCCAGATAACAGAGGAACAGCTGGCAGGTACATATGCCTGACCACCCACTGACTATGAATGCTATCTAGCTTGGTGCCCTCTGCTTATGAGGAGTCAAATAGAAGGGAAGGATAACTTTCATTTTACCCAGTGTAACAACCTCTCTGAGTAACAAGATCCTATTGCCGTGATGAGGAGGTCACAATTCTTCACAAATTATTGATTTATTGTTATCCTCCTTCACTCACAGATTTACAAATACAACCCAAACACATTTTATTTCTTTATTAATATGATTTCTTTTCTTTATTTTTCTCTTTTCTTTTCTTTTCTTTTCTTTCTTTCTTTCTGTCTTTTTCTTTTTTCTTTTTTGCTATCTTGATCAAGGTAAGAGACAAGAAGACCTTTTCTAGAAGGCTCAGTACATATGTGTGTGTGTGTGTGTGTATAGATATATATATAGATATATATATGTGTGTGTATATATACATATATATCTTTGCCATACTCTTTTGGGTAGCTATGGAAGAGAAACAGAAGCTATTTTTATATGATAGCAGAACAACTAGTGAGTTCACTCTGCTTCTATATACATATATATGTGTTTTATGGGAAATGATTCTCACCTGTTGTGGTTATTATGTAAAGCAAGGAGCTGATTAAATTGATCAATTTTCAGTCTTTGAAAGAGGTTTGTTGTTGTTGTTGTTGTTGTTGTTGTTGTTGTTGTTCCATCACTTTAATTGTGTCTGATTCTTCATGACCCCGTTTGGGGTTTTCTTGGCAAAGATAACTAGAGTGATTTGCCATTTCCTTTCTCCAGTTCATTTCACAGATGAGAACACTGAGGCAAACAGGGTTAAGTGACTTACCCAGGGTCATATAAGTGCCTGAGGCTAGAATTTGAACTCAAGTCTTCCTGACTCCAGGTCTGATGTTCCATCCCCTTCCCACCTAGCTTGTTGTGTTTGTCCTTCCTTCTTGAAGAGAACCATGACATCAGGATGATGGCATGACTTGCAATTGACTTCGATTTAAGTGAGGGAGGGCTGTGCAAGGTCACCAGTCTCACTTTCTTCTCCTGAGCCATCTCGGTCTTGTGGCCTTATATTCATCAGCACAGTTGGAGATGGCCCAGGATGCCATGGGGGACCCTGGCCCTTTCAGGTTAAGGATGACATGTATTTCACGTGAGATTTCATTGAAATACCATGTTTTGCATGCCCACCTAGCTACCTCTGAAGGAGATGATCAAGGACCCTGAACAGACAACTGGGTTTACAAATAGGCATTTGATTCTCCCATTTGTGTTTGGACCTTGATACTTCGGATGACTTCTCTGGAATAGCTTGATCTATACTTATACACCTTAGAGGATCATCGAATCACCACATCAATAGTAACATGCCTACAAAAATCCTGATAATGAATAGAAATATTAGTAACAGAAAACAGTAGAAAACGGAAGAGTAATAAGACAAAAATTACGAGTGGCATTTATCTCAAAGAATTAATTTAGCAAATATTTCTTAAGCACCTACTATATCCAAGGCACTATTTTAAGTCATTGAAATAATAATAACTAGTATTTATACAGCACTTTAAAGCAGAGATGGCAGACACCCCTCCATGGACTATGGCCCACAATACTCCCAAGTATGGCCAAGATCAGATTAAAATATAATTGAGAAATAGTTAACAAAATAAATAGAAATACAATGCAACCTAAATTGTTGCTTTCTAAGTCAATATGCAGAGGCTAGGACCCTTATGTTTTTCACTCTCTTTTTGCATTTTATGCCAATGCTTTAAGGTTTGTAAAGAGTTTAACAAATATTATTTCATTTTGTCCTTACAGTAATCCTGAAGATATTATCTCCACCTTAGAGATGAGGAAATTGAGGTAAATAGGGCTTAAATGACTTGCACAGGAATACACAGCTAATAAGTACTTGAGGTAGATTTGAGTTCAGATCTTGTTCATCTTCAGGTCCGGTGCCCTAATCATAGCATCACCAGCTTCCATGCCTTAACAATCCCATTAGTCTCATGAGTACATTTCCTTTCTTTTCTATTCACAAGACCTGTGTTTCACTAGGGCATATAACTGCCTGGAAGGAAACTTTCTACCTATAAATATCTGCAACTTCCAAACTTAGGAAGCCATCTGGAGTCATGAGAGATTAAATAATTTGTCCAGGAGGACAGAGCAGATCTAGATCAGAAGCAGAATTTAAATCCAGGTGTTTCTGATTTCAAGATTCCCTCTCTGTCCACTACCCTACACTCTTCCTTTCAAGAGTTGCTATAGCAAGTATAGGGTGTCCCAAAATGTTTTAGTGTGATTTTAAACTATTTTTAATGTCTAAAGTACTTGGGACACTGTATGTTGCAAATATGTGTGTATCAGTCACTTAAACTTTTTATCTCTGTAAGCTCTATGACCTGACTTCTCTGAGGAAACAGCTAACTATGCTGATCCTAAGGTCACAGAGCAGCCCATTAATAGCTCATAATTAAATCTTTTGGCCTTGGTAAGACCTATTAACCCTTATGCTTGCGTGGTATAGGTATAGGTATAGGCAATCTGTACATTCTATAGGCACACACATAGATGTATTTTTTCTTTCCTTTTTCCAGGTTAACATTAATTCCAGTTTGAATTGTTTTGCCCTCATCCTTTTTATCTACCTCTTTCCCACAATGGGTTTTACCCTTATGATCATTTCTTCTCCTGATATACACATTTATAGATATACATATTTCTGCTGTCCCTGAGTTTTTATCCCCAAGACAGGGATTTTTTGGTTTAACATTTTGCATTTATCTAAGGTTTTATGGTTCCAAATGGCTTTCACAAATGCTATCTTGAAGTTCATAACAATCCTGTTGGGCAGACAGTGATTGATATTGATACCACTATCTTATGAATGAGGAAACTGAGGCTCTACAGAACTGAGGAAACTAAAAGGAATTACAGGGATCATATGATCATGACATCAATCCACACCTTCTGACTCCATGCCAAAATGTTGTTTTCATTGTACCACATTATTCTTCCTCATTTCCTTTTACTGTTATAGATGTCAATAAGATCTTATGTTTATGGGAAACTTGGATATTCTGCTCCTTTGTCCATATCCTTAACCATCTCTTCCTCCTTTATGGAGTCTTCTTTGATTCCTTAGTGTAAATTATTCTCTCAACTCAAGTCTCATTTGTTATCCTCAAATACTATTAGAACAATTTGTCCAGATTCCCCTTTCCCCCATGGCTTACTATTTTCTATTAGCATGTACTATATCATTTTTATCTTTGTAAATGATTGCCTAGAACAATGTCATATATAAAGTAGGCACAATAAAGGTTTGTCAGATTGGCCAATTGGTTCCCAAACTACTCCCTAATAAACCATTCAAAGACTAGGATCCATATTCAATACTTGGACAAATTGTTACTTTAAATCTCTGAATCTTAGTTTCTTCTCTAACATGACAGGACTGAACTAAATGTTGCTTAATGTATATGAACCTATGAGTTCTATTTTTGCTGTGGCTCCTTCTCCCCTGGACCACTTTTTTTGAGCAAGGATAATATTTTTACTCCAGAACTTTCTTTTAAGGAGTTAGGAAAATAAATTTATTACAATCCAAAAACACCTCAAACAATAATTAAGAAAAATAAAAGATCTGAGCATGTGGAATAAATGCTAAAGCTTGCTCTGCTTGGCAGAAGGCACTGGTTTGAGGTTTTCTTCCAACCGGGATTCTCGTAAGTGAAGAAGATACTATATGGACCTGAATGTCCCAGGCTGGTTGTCCAAGTAATGCAAGATGAAGGTCAGGGAAGGGGCAGAACTTTCCCCATCCCCACCCAAGGACCTTGGAGTATTCAAACTATTGTTGGAAGGATGGAAGCCTTGAGCTTCACCATTTAGAAGGTGTGAATTATGACTCTGGGAACAAATCAGGATATGTATTAAAAATATTCTTACTCTCTTTGGCAAAGGGCAGAGTTGGACTCTCCTGATGCCCTGGACCATGGTCTTCATTTCAAGGACACAGCTCAAGGACTGTCTCTTATGACTCTACTAAAATCTAAAGCTTCAACCAAGTCCTCATCATCCTCTCAAAGATGTATATGATCTTCCTTTCTCTGATGGCCTTCTTACAGCAATTGACACTCAAGGCAATTGACAGGCAGGCCAACTGTGGCCACAGAACACTTCCATAAGATCCTTGAAACAACCTCCATAGGTCCTGTATGTTGACTTCTTACTTCCTGGGACAGTATCTCAAAGCCTATGCCTCCAATAACCCTACATCATAGCTCTTCTCCCATGTGGCTACCTTGTAGTCCTGGGAAAAATTATTTCCAAGATTTTCTTTTTTTATTTTCTATGACACAAGTTCAAGTCTTCAAAACTCTTCACCTAGATTATTATGAGAGTTTCCAAACTGAACTTTTTCCTTCTTTCTAGTCATCTTACTTATAACTGCTAAATTGATTTCCTAAAGTGAGGTCTAACTATGTCAGAAAGCTTTGTTGGCTCTGTGTTCTTTCTAGGACAAAAGACAAAGTCCTTTTGAAGGCATTTAATGCCCTTGACAATATAACTCCAGCCTATTTTTCCCTGCTTTAAAGCCCAATGAGCTAATATTTGTGAAATCTATCACTACTTCTCTTTTTGTGTTCTTATTTATGCCAAACTTGATGACTTCTTCCCCTACACAAGAAGTTACATGTCTTGCTCCTGTGACATTAGATGGATGTCTCACATGGTCTACCTCCTTATCTTCAACTCTTGACACCCCTGATTCCCTTCAAAGCTCATATCAAGTGCCACTTCTTTCATGAGTCTATTCCTGATTCATCCAGTTGTCAATGACCCCCACACCAAAATTACTTCATGCTTATTTTGTGTATATGCTATATTTATCTGTGAACATGTATACACCCAGTAGAATCTAACTCCCTGAAAACATGTGGTGTCTGACTTTTGAATCTGTATCCCCATCACTTATCACATAGTCAACACTTAATAAATGCTATCTGAATCAACAGCATACGTTAAATACCACATGAAATTCTAATTCTTCTCCCTCTTGTAACTCAAATATTTTGATGTCCTTATTTTCAAGTCAACCACCTTATGTTTTATGAGCAAAATTACTGTTTGATACTTCTCTTTATAAAAATTTCCTTACTTTTTCCTTATTTTACTTATAAGAGCCTTGAACTGTATTTTACTCCAGTACCTTCTTCACCACATCCTTTGTAAATGTGAAAACACTTCTTTTGAAAAAAGAAATCTTTTTAGTAGAACACTTTTTTCCCAACAGAATTTTACCATTGGCAAGTGTCGTATATGCTTGCCTTCCAAACGATATCTTTCAAAGTCTTTAAAAAAAAATAAAATAAAATTTCCATTGATTTTTTTTTGGTTTTTACTTCACATACATTTCCCATCATATCCACACCCCTCCCCCCAATCTCCTCTCTGAGAGATGTTATATAAAGAGGAAGAAAAAATTTTGAATAACTAAAAATAAATGTTTAAAGAATCTGACATTATGGAGGGTGGAGCCAAGATGGGAGAACAACAACACTGACTTTTTAGAGTGCTACCACCACACCTGGTCAAATACCTGTAAAAAATGGCTTTAATTAAATTCTGAAACTGCAGAACCCAAGGAATGATGGAGTGAAGCAAATCTCCAGCCCAAGAGAACCTGGAAGGTCACCAGAAAGTATCTATTGTGCCATGCAGTGGCCAGGGTACAGTCCAGCAAGGGCAGCCCTGGCACAGATGGGAACCTGAGCAGACCCGGAGGAGAATGAATCTCTCACACTTGTGGCAGTTTCTAGACTTTAAGATCCCAAAATGTTGAGGAAAAATTGAAAGGTCAGTGGAAAAAGCCTGTGGGAGCAGTGCAGGAAAGCTGAGTCATGTGGTCCCAGCCCCAGGGCACCAGAGAGGGGTTGGAGGAAATCATGGCAGTTGCAGAAGCAGCAGGGGCAACTGCGGCCACTTCCTGGAGCTCTAGGCACACAGATTGTGGGGGAAATTGAACAGCTGACAATTCCACCTCCATTGGAAGCAGAAAACTACCTTGACAAAGAGTTCAAAAGTCAAATACACAGCTGAGGAAATGAGCAAAAAAAAAAGAATCAGACTGTAGAATCTTACTTTGGTGACAAGGAAGACCAAAGCATGCAAACAGAAGAAAACAAAGTCAAAGCTCCTTTATCCAAAGCCTCCAAGAAAAATACGAATTGGTCTCAGGCCATGGAAGAGCTCAAAAAGGATTTTGAAAATCAAGTAAGGAAAACAGAGGAAAAATTGGCAAGAGAAATGAGAGTGATGCAAGAAAATCATGAAAAATGAGTCAACTGCTTGCTAAAGGAGACCAAAAAATGCTGAAGAAAATAACACTTTAAAAAATAGACTAACTCAAATCGCAAAAGAGATCCAAAAAGCCAGAGGAGAAGAATGCCCTAAAAAGCAGAATTGGCCAGGTCTAAAAGGAGATCCAAAAGCTCATTGAAGAAAGTAATTTCTTAAAGATTAGAATGGAGCAGATGCAAGCTAATGACTTTATGAAAAATCAAGAAATTATAAAACAAAACCAAAGGAATGAAAAAATAGGAGGCAATGTGAAATATCGCACTGGAGAAACAACTGACCTGGAAATAGATCCAGGAGAGACAATTTAAAAATTATGGGACTACCTGACATCCATGATCAGAAAAAGAGCCTAAACACAATATTTCATGAAATTACCAAGGAAAACTGCTGTGATATCCTAGACTCAGAGGGTAAAATAAATATTGAAAGAATCCACCAATTGCCTCCTGAAAGAGATGATAAAAGAAAACTTCTAGGAATATTGTAGCCAAATTTCAGAGCTCCTAGGTCAAGGAGAAAATATTATAAACAGCCAGAAAGAAAAAATTTGAGGATTGTGGAAATACCATCGGGATAACACAAGATCTAGCAGCTTTTACATTAAGGGATTGAAGGGCTTAGAATATGATATTCCAGAAGTCAAAGGAGCTAGGATTAAAATCAAGAATCACTTACTCAGAAAAACTGAGTATAATATTTTAGGGGTAAAAAAAAAAAAAGGTCATTCAATGAAATAGAGGACTTTCAAGCATTCTTGATGAAAAGACCAGAACTGAAAAGAAATTCTGACTTTCAAACACAAGAATCAAGAGAAGCATGAAAAGGTAAACAGGAAAGAGAAATCATAAAAGGCTTTCTAAAGCTGAACTGTTCACATTCCTACATGGAAAGATGATATTTGTAACTCCTGAGACTTTTCTTAGTATTTGGGTAGTTGGAGAGATTATATACATAGAGAAAGAGGGCACAGGGTGAATTGAATAGGAAGGAAAGATATCTAAAAAAATAAAATTAAGGGTTGAGAGAAGAATATATTGGGAGGAGAAAGGGACAACTGGAATGGGGCAAATTATCTCTCATATGAAAGAGGCAAGTAAAAGTTTTTTCAATGGAGAGGAAAGGGAGGAGGTAAGAGGGAAAAAGTGGTTTACTCTCATCACATTTGACTTAAGGAGGGAATAATATGCACACTCAATTTGGTATGAAAATCTATCTTACGCTACAGGAAAGTAGGGGAGAAGGGGATAAATGGGGTGTGGGTGGGATGATAGAAGGGAGGGCAAATGGGAGGAGGAGTAATTAGAAGTAAACACTTGGGGAGGGACACAGTCAAAAGAGAGAATAGAATAAATGGGGGAGGCAGGATAGGATGGAGGGAAATAGAGTTAATTTTTCACAACATGACTTTTATGGAAGTCTTTTGCATAACTTCACATGTATTACCTATGTTGAATTGCTTGCCTTCTCAGTGGGGATGGATGCTGAGCGAGGAAGGGAGAGAAATTGGAATTCAAAGTTTTAAAAATGTATGTTAAAAATTGTTTTTACATGCAACTGGGAAATAAGATACACAGGTAATGGGGTATAAAAATCTACCTTGCCCTACAAGAAAATAAAGGATCTGGGGATTAGGGAAGGGAGGGGTGTGATACAAGGGAGGGCAGATTGGGGGAAGGGGTAATCAGAATGCATGGTGTCTTGGGGTGGGGGAGGGGAGAGATGGGGAGAAAATTTGGAACTCAAAATCTTGTGGAAATGAATGTTGAAAACTAAAAATAAATTAATTTAATTTAAAAAAGAATCTGACATTATATTTGTCTTCTCTCTCCATCCTCTCACTTTGGTAATGAAGTAGAAGGAAGTTTCATATCTTGTTTTGAGACTACATTTGTTCATTATCACTTCACAGCATTCAATTTTAATTGTTTTATTCTGTTTATTTATAGTGTGGTAGTAATTACATACACATATATATGCATTTCTTTATGTGATTACACACATATGTGTATATATGCATGTATGTATATATAAATATATATAATTACTAGCATATTAGAATTATTAGCACACACAAAACAAATTTTAATGCCCTGTTATAGTAATTAACTTATTTTAAAACTAAGAGTAATATAATGCCCCTAAGATACATAAGATTTCTGATGTTTCAATTTTAAGTAGTTTATTTTAGTCCCTAGGTTCTTAACCCCTTTGGCCATCTAGTAAAGCTGATAGACTCATCAGAATAATGGTTTGTTGCCTACAATTAAAATGGAAGGAAATGTTTCATTTTGATCAGAGGCTAGTAAAAATAAAGACGTATTTTTCCCCCATCCTAGTTCATAAATTCCTTGATATTTCTCCATGTATATTTATTGGGTCCATTGATCCTAGGTTAAGAAGCTCTATTTTAAATGGAAATAAATATATAAGTTAAATCATTATTGTTCTGAGCATCCATTTAAGAAAATCCCTAACATTTTGGCAGAGGATTTAGAGGATGTAGGGTGAGTTCAGAGAAGACTGCTAAGCCCTTTTCAGGGCTGCTTTCCACCTTTGGTGTCCACCTGTTCCACCTAACTCTCACGAGTGGCTCTAAGAAGCTGTACATTTACAGTGGCAACACCCCAGTAAGCCATTTTGGCAAATGGCCTAAATTAAGTTGAGGGTAATTGACGGACCTCAGATTCGTTGGTGAGTTAGGGGGGTAAGCATTCACGTGGTGGTCAGAATAAACAGTGCAAGGACACTCTCAAGGTCTCTCTTAACTTTGGAATTGATTGTGTGGCATGGCAGACACTGGCACAGGGCCACACAGTATAGTGTGCCCACATCAGAAAAGGTGCTGTACTCTATAAGCACAGCAGAATTGAAATAGTTCGAAAGAAATGTGAGATGTACAAATTTAGAGAATCTACCCCTGGTGTTCACACAGACTATTTGTGCCTGACCTGTGGTAGAACATTACAAGCTTATATTGGGTCTGGTCAGGCACAATAGGGCAAACTGAAACTTGACTCTAGCATAATGATGTCCTTTTGGTTCTCTTAAAGAACAAAGGGCAACAACCAACCAATCCAACCTCTCCAGTTCAGACTCTAAGCATCTCTATCTGGTGATGGGATAGTTTCTTCATTTTATACAGGTTCTTTAGAGCATGAACACGTCTCTCATACGATGGCTTTAATTGATTTTTTAAAGTATTCAGGCCCTTATCTCAGACGATTATTGTGAGGATCAAATGTGATAATATTGTGAAGACTTAGCACAATGCCTGGCACATAGTAGTCACTCAAGTAAATGCTTTTTCCCTTTCCCTCCCTTCCCTGTTCATACTAAGTTTTGATTGATTGATTCAATGAAGAAGTTATTTTACCTAAGAAAGGTAATTACTTTTAATTGGATTGGAACATCAATTTACCCTCACTCTTACAAATCATTTTCTGCTCACTTCACATTGCATTATTTCTTGTCTTTCCATGCATCTCTGTATTCATCCTATTCTTTAATTCTAAAAACATAGTAATATTCCATTATTTTTATATATCATAATTTCTTTATTCATTGACTAATAGATGGTCATATACTTTGTTTCCAGTTCTTTGTAGTCAAAAGAAAGTGCTGTTGTAACTATTTTGGTGGTTTTTTATGTGACTTTTAGAAGATATACACACACACATACATACATATATACATACACAAACACATGTGCACATGTATGTGTTTGTATATGTATTCATGTATATGTTTATGTATAAGACTTCTTTGAAGTATATCTCTAGCAGTAGAAACTCTGGATCAAAGGACATAAACATTTTATTAACTCTCTTTGAATAATTCCAAGTTACTTCTCAGAATAATTGGGCTAATTATTAACTCTACCAACAAAGAATGTATATGTTTCTTATTTCACCATCTCTCCAACATTTATTATTCCTCTGCTTGGTTACTTTTACCAATTTGCTGGGTAGGATTAAATCTCAGAATTGTTTTGATTTACATTTCTCTTGGTGATTTCATGTGTTCTTCCATGTACAAGTTAGTAGTTTGCCACGTATATATTGAGGAATGTTTTTTGGTCTTATGTATTTCTGTCAGTTGTCTACATATTTTGGATATGAGACTCTTATCCGAGATATTTGATGCAATGGTTTTTAATTCATCATTTCCTTTTTTATTCTAGTTGTACTGATTGAGTTTTGTAAAAACTTTTCAATTTCATTTCATTGAAATCATCTATTTTATCTTTTACAATTGTCTTCATTCTTAGTCAGAGTAAGAACTTCCCCCCAAATCTAGAAGAGGTGCACAATATTTTTCTCTTCTAATTATTTCATGATATGATTTTTAATATCAGATAGCCATTTTGAATTTTTTAGTGATGCGGTGTGATGTTGGTGCCAGATTTCTGCCAAATTGCCTTCCAGCTTTCCCACAAATTCATGTCATGTAAGGAACTGTTTCCTAGAAAATTTATGATTTCAGTCTTATCAAAAACTGGATTATTGAGTTCAATTATTTCTAATTCTTCCTTGTCTAGTTTGTTCCCATTGGATAACTTTTGTATTTTTAACTGGCATCAATGCTTTTGATAATTTCTGCTTTATTATCTAGTTTGAGATAGAGAGTTTTCTATTTCTCCTTCATTTTTACTATTTTTAATCATATCCCTTGATTTTCAACTTTTTTTTTTTCCAAATTGATATTGTTCCTTCCACAATACACTGAATTCCCCAGCTCTGTGCACTTTTACTGACTGGCTCCCATGCCTGTAATGTTTTCTTCCTTGTTTCTGCCTCTTGGTTTCCCTGGTGTCCTTCAAGTATTGGCTCAGTTCCACCTTCTGCAATAAATCTTTTCCTGTGTCCCTTAATTCTACTGTCTTTCCTCTGACATTGGCTCCAAATTCTATATCTCATATGCTAATAGTTGCTTACATGTTGTCTCTCATATTCAATCGTGTACTCCTTGATGACAAGAAATTTTTTGCCTTTATATCATTAGTGGATGGCCCATAGTAACTGTTTAATAAATACTTGTTGGCTTGAATTGACTAAATTAATTTTACCATGATTTTTTCCATCTTTATAAAGTATTACTTTGGTAGTCTCACTATTATGGCATTAAACATACAAATTAACTTCATTAATATCATAATTTTAAGGAAGGGCAACAATTAAGTCAATCAATCAAATCACATCACTCAACTAAAAGTAACTGAAAGATGTTATTCCCTTATACCTCTATGATATGAGAACACATCTCAACTGAATCAATAAACTGGTGTTATGAAATAGCAACAACGTCTGAGCAGCTCTGCTACTCTGATAAACCAGTCAAAACCTTTATATTAAATATGAAAATCTTTGGTCAATTTAGGTGTCTTGAAAGCTATTTGATAAATGAGTGACATTGCACAAAAAGTACATTTCGATTGGTTGAGGAGACGTGGTCACTCTCTGTGAATTTTATATATTATAGCAACTCAGGGATCTCATTATCTGGTATCTTAGGGTGGAAACATTCTAATCAAGTCTTTCAAAAATAATTATTTAAGAGGGAAGAGAAGATCTCTGAAAATGTTCTCAATATTTGTTTTGACGCCTCCCATATTTTTCTTAACCAGAAGAAGATTATATGAACTTCAAAGAGCCCAGAGAATTTTTAACCTTCCATGTACGTCATAGCAACATTCCTAGAAGAGTTAATGTCAAGGTCTATAGAGGGTTAGGGGTGTACTCAAGTACAAAGTATACGTAATAAGGAAAAGTAGATCCAAAGCTCCTCAAGGTGTCCAGCAGATACACCAATTCAAAAGGGAACTTCTTGAGAACTCCATCAAAAGGATTTCTAAGATCTGAGAGTGACCTTGTTTGCCACATATACTCTAACCTTGACCCTGCTTTCCTGTAGACTCTGCATGTAGTGATGGAAGAGTATGCCAGATATTTTAGGGGGAATGTTTTCTACGAGCTGAATCAACTCTATAACTATAGTAAACACTCATTTTTAAATAAGAATTCAGTTCTTGCTAACTAAGTGCTATAAACTGATAATCAGTAGAAAAGAACAGAATAGGTATTTATGAACCATAGCATGAGATGAATGGATTATACTTCTTAGGGACTATATCTAGAACCTTGGGATAAGTAGGAGCAGACTCACTCTATTACCTCAAATTGCCTTTTGTGCTGGAGAATGGGAGACTATAATATGGTTAATATGGAAATATGTTTTATATGACTGCACATGTACAATCTATATCAAATTACTAGCCTTGTCAAGGAGGCATGAGGAGAAGGAACAATAGATAAAATTTGGAACTCAATTTTTTAATGTTAAAAAGTGCTTCAACATATAATTGAGAAAGATAAATTAAAAATAATGATAAAGTACGAGTTGTTTTAAAAAATAGTTGTAATCCTTCATTTAATTTTTTTTTTAAATTTGGTGAAGTTTGCTAATTATATTGGCCTATAGCTCTCTTTCTTTTCTTTCACTGGTTTAAGTATAATGATCAGAATTATGACATGTTTTCTTTCCCAGTTGTTGAGAATAATTTGGCTAATATAAGGGTTAATTATCCTTTAGGAGTTCTTATATAATTAATTCAATTTTCTCTTCTGATATTGGATTACTTAAGAGCCATATCTAGTGCTCTGATGTTATTGGTATATTATATTTTTAAGGATAATTGAGGGGTTTTTTTAATTGTCAGGTTTATTGTTTTATAATTATGTATAGCAAGTCCAGAATATTCCCTTTATTTCTTCCATCATTGTTGTCTTTCCTTATCTATTTCTTTTTTAAAAAATAATATTGTATTTTTCCCAAGTTACATGTAAAAATAATTTTTAACAATTAATGTTGCAGTTTCAAATTTCTATCCTTCCCTCACTCCTTGACACAGTAAGTAACCTAATATGTTATATGTATACATCATGTAAAACATTTCCGTATCAGTTATTTTGCACAAAAAGATAAAAGAAGGAAAGAAAGAAAAGAAAAAAGAAAGAAAGAAAAGAAAGGAAAAAAGAAAGTACAAAATACTATTCTTCAGTCTGTATTCACATGACATCAGTTCTTTCTCTGAAGACAGTTAGCATTTTTTGTCATGAGTCCCTTGGGATTATCTTTGATCATTGTATTGCTGAAAACAGCTAAGTCATTCACAGTTTTTCATCGTACAATATTTCTGTGCTATGTACAACATTTTCCTGGTCTTTTTCACTTCATTTTGTATTAGTTCATATAAGTCTTTCCAAGTTTTTCTGAAACCATCCTTCTTGTCATTTCTTATAGCACAATTACATTCCATTACCATCATTTACCACAACTTGTTCAGCCTTTTCCCAATCAGGGACAACCTGTACTTCATTTCTAAATTTGGTAATTTGGTGTTCCTCTCTGTTCTTTTTTTAATCATGTCAACCAAAAGTTTATCAATGCTATTAGTCTTTTCAGAGAAATACTTTTAAATTATGCTTAGTTCTGTGGTCATTTTTGATTTCTGGTTTATATCTCCTCTAACTTTCAACATTTTCTTTTTTATTTTTAAGTGCTGGTCTACTCATTTTTTGCATAGTTAAATCATTCATCCATTAATTAGACACTACAATAGAAAATTATTAAATATCTACATTGGTAATGTCCAGATGTCTTCCCTCTAGTTACACGTAAGTGTACTACCGTCTAAGCTTTTTTTGCTGTTTCACAAAGATATAAAAAAGTTCCTATCAACTGGACTACACATCCTTTCTGTTTTTTACATAACTACTATGTAGGAAAGAAATAGGCACTGGAAGCTGTTTACTTCTAACCTATGCCTTAATAACTTTCAAATATGTCTTGTTTACTTTTATTTCTCTGTCCTTTATTTTGGTTTACTAGTTTCTTTTAACATCCCCTCTAATAATTCTCCCTGTACCATTCTTCACCTTTGAATTTTAAACAATAGTTTTATCCACTCTTTGGTGCTCATAAATCTTATCAATTTTCTTGGTCTACCTACCTACATTTTCTACAGATATATTTGAGACTGTTCATGTGTGCTTCTAAATAAATATCCCTCAAAGATATGTTCTCATAAAGTGTCTAAAAATTTACTTCTGTTGATCAACTCCAGTTCCAAAACAGTTGAAATCTCCCCTATTATATATATATATGAAATATATTATAGCATATAATATATTATACATATACTTTATAATTTATTATATATATTATATTATGTATTATAAAGCCCTTTTTCCCATTTATCCTTTTATATTTCAAGGAAGGCATATACATTAACGAATCAGATCTGTTCTCCACCTCAGTTTACATCCATGACAAGAAATTGTCAGAGACAAAATTATACACTTCATATCTTCCCAGTAGACACATTTTGCATAATTCCAGTTTACCAGTGAAGATCCTCATTACCAGGCCCTTTTCATGTAATACATTGCCCATTTCATAGTCAGTCTTGTTTCCTTGTACTAAGTGTTATATGTCCTTCTCTTGACCTGATGGCATGCAGTGGATAGAGAGCTGAACCTGTAATCAGGAAGATTTAGCTTTAGATCCTGCCTCTGATATATTCTGTGTGTTCATCCTTCATTTCTGAAGAAGACCATGCTATCAGAGAAATAATGACATGACTTGTACTTAACTTTGTTTTTGAGTGAGGGAGGGCTGTGCAAGTCACCAACCTCACTTCTCCTCCAGAGCCATCTGAATCCAGTGACCAGATATTCATCAGGATGACTGGAGATGACCCAGGATGGGGTTAAGTGACTTGCCCAAGGTCACACAGCTAGTGAGTGTCGTGTCTGAGGTGAGATTTGAACTCAGGTCCTCCTGACTCCTGAGCTAGTGTTGTATCCACTGCACCACCTAGCTGCCTCATGACATAACCTGCATAATAATGGGCAAGTCACCAAACCTCTTTGAGTCTCAGTTTCCTTATTTATTTTTGTTAGTTAGTTTGTTTGTTCATGTTCATCTATTTTTAGTTTTTAACATTCATTTCCACAAAATTTTGAGTTCCAAATTTACTCCCCATCTCTCCCCTCCCCCATCCCAAAACATAGTGCATTCTGATTACCCCTTCCCCCAATCTGCCCTCTCTTCTATCACACCTCTCCCTGCCCTTATCCCAATCTTCTCTCTTTTCTTGTAGGGCAAGATAGATTTCTATACCCCATTATGTGTATTTCTTATTTCCCAGCTGCATGCAAGAACAGTTCTCAACATTCCTTCCTAAAACTTTGAGTTCCAACTTTTCTCCCTTCCTCCCTCTGCATCCATCCCCCCTGAGAAAGTGAGCAATTCAATACAGGCTATGTATGTGTAGCTTTGCAAAAGACTTCCATAATAGTCATGTTGTATAAGACTAACTATATTTCCCTCATTACTATTCTGCCTCCATTTATTCTATTCTCTCTTTTGACTTTGTCCCTCCCCAAAAGTGTTTTCTTCTAATTACTCCCTCCTTCTATTTGTCTTCCCTTCTATCATCCCTCATCCCATTTATCCCCTTCTCTCCTACTTTTCTGTAGTGTAAGATAGATTTTCATACCAATTTGAGTGTGCTTGTTATTCCCTCCTTAAGATATGTGATGAGAGTAAGCTTCACTTTTTACCTCTCACCTCTACCTTTCCCTTCCATTGAAAAAGCTTTTCCTTGCCTCTTTTATGAGAGATACCCTGCCCCATTCCATTTCTCCTTTTCTCCTCCAAATATATTCCTCTCTCACCCCTTCATTTTATTTTTTTACATATTATCCCTTCCTATTCAACTCACACCTGTGCCTTCTGTCTATATTTATGTATATTTAGATAGATAGAGAGAGAGATATCATATATATATATATACATCTTATTAGAAAAACAACTGACCTGGAAAATAGATACAGGAGAGATAATTTAAAAATTATGGAACTACCTGAAAGCCATGATCAAAACAAGAGCCTAGACATCATCTTTCATGGAATTATCTAGGAAAATTATATATGTATGTATATGTGTATATATATATATATATATATGTATATATATATATATATATATATATATATATATATATATATAGAGAGAGAGAGAGAGAGAGAGAGAGACAGAGACAGAGACAGAGAGCACTATATATATATATATATATACATATATACACATATAGACAGAAGGCACAGGGTGAGTTGAATATATAATATATATTATATATACTATATATATGATATGTATATATAATATATATTATACATATTATATAATTATATATAATACAATGTATATTTATGTATGTATATGCATGTGTGTATGTGTGTGTGTGTATAATCCCTCCAGCTACCCAAGTACTGAGAAAAGTTTCAAGAGTTACAAATATGATCTTTCCATGTAGGAATGTAAACAGATCAACTTCAGTAAGTCTCTTAGGATTTCTCCTTCCTGTTTAACTTTTCATGCTTCTCTTGATTCTTGTGTTTGAAAGTCAGATTTTCTATTCAGCTCTGGTCTTTTCATCAAGAATACTTGAAAGTCCTCTCTTTCATTGAATAACCATTTTTTCCCCTGAAGTACTATACTCAGTTATTCTGGGTAGGTGATTCTTGCTTTTAATCCTAATTCTTTTGACTTCTGGAATATCATATTCCAAGTCCTTTGATCCTTTAATGTAGAAGCTGCTAGATCTTGTATAGTCCTGATTGTATTTCCACAATACTCGAATTGTTACTTTTTAGCTGCTTGCAATATTTTCTCCTTGATCCGAGAACTCTGGAATTTGACTACAGTATTCCTAGGAGTTTGTCTTTTCAGATCTCTTTTAGGAGGTGATTGGTGGATTCCTTCAATATTCATTTTACCCTCTGGTTCTAGAATATCAGGGCAATTTTCCTTGATAATTTCATGAAAGGCAATGTCTACGCTCTTGTTTTGGTTATGGCTTTCAGATAGTCCCATAATTTTTAAATTGTGTCTCCTGGATCTATTTTCCAGGTCAGTTGTTTTTCCAATGAGGTATTTCACATTATATTCCATTTTTTTCATTCTTTTGGTTTTGTTTTGTGATTTCTTGTTTCTCATAAAATCATTAGCTTCCATCTGCTTCATCCTAATTTTTATTTTCTTCAGTGAGCTTTTGAACTTCCTTTTCCATTTGGCTAATTCTGCTTTTTATAGCATTCTTCTCCTCATTGACTTTTTGGACCTCTTTTGTCATTTGAGCTAGTCTATTTTTAAGGATGTTATTTTCCTCAGCATTTTTTTTGGGTCTCCTTTAGCAAGCTCTTGATTCTCTTTTCATGATTGTCTTGCATCACTCTCATTTCTCTTCCCAATTTTTCCTCCACTTCTCTTACTTGATTTTCAAAATCTATTTTGAGATCTTCCATATCCTGAGACTATTGCATATTTATTTTGGAGGTTTTGGATGCAGAAACCTTGACTTTTATGTCTTCCTTTAATAGTATGCATTGTTCTTCCTCATCCAAAAGGATGGAAGAAAATACCTGTTCATCAAAAAAGTAACCTTCTATAATTTTATTTCTTTTTCCCTTTTTGAGGCATTTTCCCAGCCAGTTACTTGACTTTTGAGTCTTTTGTCAAAAGGAGGGTATACTCTAGGGACCTGTAAGTTCTCAGTTCTTCCAAAGTGACACATTCAAGGGACAGGAGTTTACTCCTCTCCTAGACTGCATTCTGGTGTGGGAGCTACTGCAAGCTTTTCTGCCCAGGATCTGTAAGTAGAA